>NW_024584053.1:2867-26403 GCF_018398535.1 Haplochromis burtoni
ATTTTATTGTTTAATTAATCTGAAAATGTTAGTCTGCCAAATGTGCAGCAATTGAATTTATTTATTCTCTTTAGCTGATAGTTTGTGGGGCCCAGGTAGACTGTATAACTGCATCTCTACCAGTTTCTCTGCACTCCAGCCTCTTCTGTGCCATGTGAAGGGATTTTCCTTAATGCAGGAGAAATTATCTCCACGAAAAGGAACAGGTTCGGCCATCGCACACTAGAACAAATTCTCTTCTTAAATACAAATGGAAAAGGGTTACTTTAAATGCATCATGTTTTTAATTTGCAAGTTCATAAGCATTTTCCCTTTCCTTTCACAATCAGTTCTGCCCCCAGGTCAAAAATATGTCTGGGAAAAGTTCCTTTTCGTGTCCAGTGTCTTTCTCCCTCGCCCTTTTTCTCTCATTGTGTCTCCTTCTCTCGCTGTCTGTCTTCATTCTTGTCTCCTTAATCTTTTCTCTGTCTCCTCTCTGTCTTCCTTCTGTGTAGTCAGTCTCATCTGTGCTTGTTTCTCATGTCTTCCTGTGTCAGGTCCGTCTGTTTCCTGTTTTATTGTGATAGTCACTCTTCTTGTGTGCGTCGTGTTCAGTTTTGTTTTGCCTGTCTCGTCATTTAGATTATTTCCAGCTATGTTTTCCAGGCGTGTCCTCTCTTCATCGATTCACTTGGTATTTATATTGTCTGTGTCTCCCACTGTTCTTTGTCATCTCTCACCTTTTAGATTTAAGCTGTTTGATGTTTACCAGTTAAGTTCCCAGTGGCTTCCTAGTTACGTTGTTATTCTGTAAATCCAGCTATGAAGCTAAAACTCCACTCCTGCTTCCAAGTCTTGCTGTTTGGGTCCAATCCTGCTAATAATTTTTATAATCAGTACCTAAAGCTGTGAAAAAAATGTGTGTTTTATCTAAAAACAGGATAAATATTGTGTCACAATGAATCATCTGTATACCCATATTATTAAACATTAGGCTTTATCTAATATAGAAATGTCAGACATCTCTAAGTTAATCAAGAAAACTGTTTATTTATTTATTAAATTTAACCTTTTTAAAATTCATTTTAAGTTCATTGCTTTTAGTTTGCTGCTGGATGGATGACTAACTGGTGTCTTGCTCCACCCAATCTGATGTGGAGTGTAGCAGAGCCATTTCTGCGCTGCTTGGGTGAAGGAAACTCAAATAAGAATAAACTCCAAAAGTCTTTATCAGCGAGAAAGCTACAAACTACTAGGCTGATAATTATGAAAGCCTTAATTATGAGCTGGGCCACAGACTAACGTGTTGGAGTCCCACAATTTAACAGAAGGCAGAAATCAGCAAACTGCTGCCTCACTTTGTTCACTGTGGATTTTATTCCACGGTCTGCTCGTCTGCAGGAACAAACACGTGGTCTGAGCAAACAGGCAGCGTCTGAAGCATTTCCCTGCATCTCTCAGATAATAAGGATGTTATCATCTGTCAACATCCTCATGCTCTGCTTTAAGCCATCAACTCCAGCAGTGGAGAGTTTGTGATACAGTTAGAAGCACAAACTAATGTGGTTCATATTGAAGGGGGTTCTTTGTAGCCCCCTGAACCCTGGCACAGATACTGTAGCACCTTAAGCACTGCAAGGCTAGCAAAGCAACAACAGAGGGGGAAATGCTCAGCCACCAGGCAAAGGTATCAGCACCTCACACAGCAGCTACAGACCAACTCTGTGTGCACCCAGTTACCATGAGCCGCTCCACTGCAGGCTCTAAATATTCAAGCCAGTTTGGGTGTTTTAATACTTTGTTGGTATGTTTTTTTTGTTGTTACTCTCTATGGTCATTTTATTAGGTACATTTTTAATGTCTCAGTGATAAAAATATTAAAACCAATCACATGACAGAGGCTCATCCCATTTAGGCATACAGTACTGTGCAAAAGTCTTGAGCTTCACCTTCTTTCTGTGCATTTTCCTTCCAAGGAGCCAGACGTGTTTCTGAAGGTCTTTCAGAGTTTGTTTGTGGACATTTGCTTTTTTCTCATTTTCAGTGCAGTAAAAAGCACATAAAAGGCAAGTCAGCAACAAATCAAAATGATACATGTAGACACTTTACTAGTAGCCTGTTGAACTTCTTTAATTAGATATTAATTATTAGATTAATTAGATTAATTCGTTATACAGGTAACTACCAAATAAATCCCAATCTGAGATCATGGAATAATATTTTTAACAAGGAGAATTTAAAGACTTGGATAAAAACTTAGAGTTTTTATCTTTATACATTATGGAAAGGATTTATTTATTTATTTATTATATTTATTTATTATATTTATTTATTTATCTATATTATTCTATTCATTATTTCTAGTGTGTGTGTCGAGTGTGGAATCAAAGAGATTCATGTTATCCCAAGAACTAGATTTGACCATTGTAAACTCAGACGTACCATCACAAACTCAAGTAACCTTAAAACATCCTATTCCCAGGAGTATTAAACTATTAAGAGTCCGAGTAAAATGCCTCACCCGAACAAAATTCACCCTGCTGATCACAATCACAAAAGACCTCGCCATCGCTTTATTACAAAATCCACTTGTAAACCAGTTTAACCACTACAAGAATCCGAATCTACCAGCTGCCTCTCAGCACTCGCTGCTTATGAAGAATAATAGACGAGTTTGACACTTACCACACTGATGATTATGCAGTTACACAACCACCACTCCCACTGTTAAGAAATGATTAAGTTACATCTATGCACCAATACTTGCCTTACATAACCACTCACAGAGAACAACAATATAGCGGCTGCGGGCCATCTACCAGTTACCAAATGCTCCTCTACAATTGCGTATATACTTTAAGAATCCAGGAAACTTCAAACAAGACCATAATTACATCTATGTACCAAAGTGGCAGACTGGTTAAATAAATACATATATACAAAAATAAATAACCTAGATAAATAAAAATATACAGAAACAAGATAGACAGAGTTTAATAAAAATAATCAATATAAAAAATAAATAAATAATTTATAAACATTCTAAAGTATTACACCACAAATGAAAACAACTACAAACAACAATATAAAAAATAAAAAAAAACAACACTAAAAGAGAAGAATACTAATATATTAGACAAAAAAACCCCCACAAAAGGGTTTATACTTCTCACCCAAGAAACAAAAATTCTCTTTCTTAAATATTGATAGAAATCTCTTAAACTACAACCTCTACAATATACCACAACATAAAGCTGCCTCTCTGCACCCCCACATGATATTATTAATATATATAAGATATAAGCAATCAGATACTGAGAATCATTTCGAATACTGTAATAACTCAACAATGATATTCTTATCTCTAAATATAGATCAGAGGCAGAGAAGGGGTATAAGGAAAAAACATACCGTACAAGAATGTACTACTAGGCAGCTAATATATTTTCAGTTATAACTATAAGATAAAAGATCAATAGTCATTCATAGAAATAATCCAACACTGATAATACATCGTTCAGGTTTCATTATGTATAAATTTAAGAGTTATTCAACATCCATACTTTTAGAATTTGACTTAATCTTTGAATAAATGTCAGCATGAAAAATCCAATTCAACTACCTGTTTAACTAATTCAGTCTTATCTTATGGACTGAGCGACGATAGGCTACGTTGTAGAGCACCATCCAGGCATTTCTGAAATTATGAACTTACTCTCATACTTCCAAATCCTCCTCGCTCTCCAGTCGCGTCACGCCAGTGTTGCAGTCTGGATGCCTCCATCTGGCTAAGGTGCTGCGCTGTATTTCGTAACTTATTGTACTGTTCATGGATTCAAAAAAACATGCTTGGCGGCATGGAGACTAAGTAGAACACCACATCCCCCACCTAATACAACACTGTAACCCGCCCGTACGTTGAGCTCACGATGATTTTAATCAGTCACAACATGTCCATCACTGGTATGCATCACAGCCTCAAGCATCTCTCAAATGCGGTACTGCAGCATCGTGATCAAGACTCTTATAGAAGCCTCTACGGCTGCCTACCCACTTATCATAAAGCGGCCTTACAACATTCACACTGGTCTTTTCACTGCTCACCACAGCGCTAAGCTACAACCCATTCGGCTCACACCTGATTGTTCATCTTCGCACCTCATGGCTCCTCGCCTGGAGAGGGGCAGCAGAGAACCCGTCCTAGCACTCTTGTCTCGTTTCCTACATAGACTCTACAATTCATAGGGGGCGATCGACCGCTCTGCACCAACACTGTCATTCTTTCTTTATACAACCCTCCCCGCTTCTGTCCCTGCTGAGATGGGGCAGAAAACTCCAGCATGCTCTGTTCTCTTCTAATCAGACAAATAAGGCGATGACTTTCTGCAAACAGTATTTCTTATAACTCAGCAGTATAATAAAACAATATCATTCATTCACAATAAATCAGCAGTTTAATGTAATGCAAATCAGTTTAACAAATGCAATAGTTATCAGCTTCTTCTACTTCAGGAGAATAATGCAAACTAAAACTACATAATAATTCACAATCTTTAGTTAGGGGTATAACATGGCATAAAATAATATTATAATCTAACAGGACTCCCCAGAGCGACTCTTCAGATGATGTCTTCAAAGTTAAAGATGATTTACTTTCGTCAAAGACATTCAAAGATAAACTCTGTTTTAGCACTCTGTGTCTCTCTAAACACAAGCGTCCAGTCCTTTTACCCTCTCTCAGCTGCAGTGACAGGTATCCAGGGGGACTTCGGTCTGGTTTAGGTATGAACACAAAACCAAAATCAAAGATGAAAAGCAGCACAAAAAGTGGTCGTCATGGTGATTCTACTGTAGAAACATGAGCAGGTATAAACAGAGGCTGCAGCCTGGCTGCTCATCACTGCCAAATGTAATTTAATGTAATGCGTTACTTTCCAATACATTCAAATACAGGAACATCATTGCTGCTGTATTTAATAACACTGTGTGTGTTTGTTATACTGAGCAAAACTGAAAATAATAAAGTAATTTAATGTTTTTACATTTTAGGCCTTTTGCTTGTAAGCTCAGAAGTCACACTTACCATATGATACCCACACAGACAAGAGTCTCAATCAGCTTTCACAACACACAGGAAACAACCTTTAAATGACTTTTTCATATATCAGATAAACTTGACTGATAATAACAACCTGATCTTACGTGAACAAAAACAGCTGAAAGAGTGTAACAGACACAGGCTCTTCTGTTTTCTATTAACCGATAATAAATAACACTTACACACTTCATTTTAATATTAGTATCACTCTGTCGTTTATAGTGATTCAAGAATTGTATTATTAAAGTCATTTTTTAAAATCATTTCTTGTTTTTCTGTTGTGTATTTACTCTGTGTAGGCAGCTTCTGTGTCAGTACTTGAGTCCACAACAAATTTCCCTGAGAGGACAATAAAGTTATCGTATCATTTATCCTCAAATGTTTATTTCTATTTTATTTCAATTTTTGTTTTCACTGACTTCTTAACTCTGAGTAGCATGACACTACTTTGACGTTAAATATTTCAGTCAGAGAAAATGAGCTTTGTTGCTTTGTTGTCCTCTCAGTCCCAAAGGTGGAGGTGAATTCAGGGGTGGAGTCTGTCCAGCTGCCCTGTAAAACCACACTTCACCTGCCTGAAGACATCAGAGTGGAGTGGACGGACAGAAAAAACAGGAAGGTCCACGTGTTTGAGGATAACTCTGATCAGCCTGAAGAACAGCACCAGGTCTACAGAGACCGAACGAAGATGAAGAGAAACTTACTGGAACCTGGAGACCTCAGTCTGACCCTGAATCACCCCACAGAAGAAGATGCAGACACCTACACCTGCACCGTCTACAGCAGGAGGGGAAGAGTCCTGATGAAGGAAAGAGTGCAGCTTTATGTCGGAGGTCAGTGATGTAGAACTGAGAGGAAACGAGTCAGCTACACACTTGATTTACTGTCTGAAACAAATGTTTAGAACTTTCTGTTGGGTCTGTCTAGCACCACCTACCACTACCCACCGCTGGAACGAGACAATTTAACTACACCACGAAAGCATTGAACACCAAGTAGGCAAAGTTCGTTGGGCTACTCATGCATGAGGGAGGCCTGCCCAGAGCCAAGTGTCGTTCCACCCACTTGACCTCCGTCAGACTCTCAGCCAGGTTCCCCACAGCACTCCTTTTATTGAGGTCACATGAATATACATCGGTTCATTAACATATGACGTCCACATACAAACAAAGAGTACCTTGCCTGTGCGTTGTGTAAGTGTGTGTGTGTGTGTGTGTGGGGGGGGGGGTGTGTGACCTGTGTGTGTAAGTGTGTGTGTGTGTGTGTGTGTATTGTGTGTGTGTGTGGTAGATGTGAACCTGTGAAGACTCCCCAAAGCTGGTGCCAGGAGTCTAGCGGTCCATCTAAACAAAAGGCTCTTATACTTAACCAGATACAGAGTAGGTGTCCTCCTATACCATAAATCAGTAAGAGAAGATATAACCTCTCTCCTGACCTTAAGTTGTGTGAATGCCAGAGCACTCTGGAATGCACACAAAGTTTGCAGACTATTAAGGATCAAACCTCTACCAATCTACAACTAATTATAAAACTCTAAGCATATATGAGTAGATATTTCTAAGCATAAATGACAATCAACAATACAAATCTAACACTTTCCACCTTTAAAAATGCAAACCACAGTTTTAAAACTAAATTTACTTTTGACTCTTTGACTGTTGTGAATCTATCAAAGCAGAAATCCAACAGGGC
This sequence comes from Haplochromis burtoni, assembly GCF_018398535.1. NCBI lineage: Eukaryota > Metazoa > Chordata > Actinopteri > Cichliformes > Cichlidae > Haplochromis > Haplochromis burtoni. The sequence goes on from NW_024584053.1 coordinate 9,637, forward strand.
TTTAGAACCCAGTTTGGTTCAACACTCAGAAACAAGAAAACACAAAAATGTCCCTGTTCTCTTATAACTCCTGTAAGATACAGAATGAGCTTCAAATGCATAAGTCCAGAGATGAATAAAAACCTCTTTTTCAAGGGAGACCTGGCCCAGATAGGCAGCAGCAGGTGTCTCACAGTTACAGAAATTACGCAATTAAACACAGGCAGCAACAACACGCATGCAACAATAAATGAAAAAATAAAATAAAATAAAATTCAGTAAAATTCAATAAAGTTAAAAAAATAAATAAAAAAATTCAGTTAAAATAACAATCAGTCTAATTGAAACAGTTGCATGTTATGGACTTTGCCTCAAGGATTCTTAGTTTAGGTTTAAAAGCACTTAATGAAATTAATTCTGTCATTTTTCAGTCGTTCTGCAGTTTTTTCCAAGTCAAGGGTGCTAAATGGACAAAAGCGCTTTTACCAAATTCAGTTCGGGCAAATGGAACAGGAACCAACAAGTAACCTTGCAGACAAAGACAATAACAACCAGCATGTTTCATTGCAAGCAGGGAACATATATAGGAAGGCAGCAACCCAAGTATTGCCTTATATATAAAACTGTATAAATGAGAGTTCCTCTGACTTACCAAAGCAGGCCATCCTACCTGAGAGTATAACTCACAGTGGTGAGTCTGAAATTTACGGTTAGTGATGAACCTCAGAGAAGCACGATACACAGAATCAACCATTCGAAGACATTGAGCAGAAGCATTCATATATAGAATATCACCATAATCCAGCACAGGCAAGAATGTTGCAGCAACAAGCCGCTTCTTTGTATTAAAAGAGAAACACAACTTATTTTGAAAATAAAATCTCAGTTTTAACTTCAGGTTTTTCACAAGATTCTCTACATGTGGTTTGAAGGTAAGCGAGTCATCAATTAAGATTCCCAGATATTTATAGGTGTGAACCAACAGTAAAATGTTGGAGTTCATACTGTGCTGTGAAAAACTATTAGCTCCTTCCTGATTTCATATTTTTCCCATATTTGTCACAATTAAATGTCTCAGACCATCAAACTAATTTTACTATTAGAGAAAGACAACCTGAGGAAATAGAAAATGCAGCTTTTTATTAAATCTTGTGTGTTTTAGGCCATTTTATCAAATATTCCAAAAACTTCATTTTGTTTGTTTTTTAGCCATTCAGAGGTCGACTTACTGGCATGTTTCAGATCATTGTCCTGCTGCCTGAGTGCTCTTAAGCTTCAGGGCATGAACTGATGTCCTGATGTTCTCCTTCAGGATGTTTTGTTGGAAGGCAGAGGTCATGGTTCATCAGTTACAGGAAGTCATCCTGAATCAAAGCAACCTCAACCATCACACCACCATGTCTGACTGTTGCTGTTCTCTTTATGAAATGCTGTTAGCTTGATGTAACGGGACTCAAACCTTCCATAAAGTTCAGCTTTTATCTCATCTTTAGATGTTCTGGGTTCTTCTGTGACCTCCTGGATGAGTCGTTGATGTGCTCTTGAACTAATCTGTTTCTGAGTTTTCTCCATGTGTGGATGATGATGGTCCTCACTGTGACTTTACAGGAGTCCCAAAGCCTTAGAAATGTCTCTGTAAGCATTTCTACACTGACAGACATCACTGACTTTGTTTCTCGGCTGTTTCTTTAGATCGTGTCATGATGTGCTGCTGTTTGAGATTCACTTTGTCTGACAGCTTCTATTTAAGTGAATCCTTGATTCAGCAGGTCTGTCAGTAATCAGAGCAGCTTGTGGCAGTGAAATGTATTTCATCACAGTTCATTCAGGATTTTTGATCCATGGCCAGATAGCTTTGGATAGCTTTGATCTTTAATTAATGAAATCCACATTTCAAAACTATGTTTGGAATTTACTTGTGTTGTGTGGATTCTGGAAAGGGACAAATACTGCAGCACTGTACTAAGACTAAACTGAGGGAAGACACACAGCTCGATGCAGGTGGAGCACCTGAGAGAGGAGCAGGTAAACACAGGAGGACAGAGAGGAGATTAAAATGAAAAAAGAGGGTGAGTAACCCAACAGCATGCAGGAGAAACTCAAAGAAGAACTCAGCCAGGATCTGTCGCCCTTCTGTGGTCATTTTATAGAAACTACAAGATACAATAATGGATTACACGGCTCTCAGTCTCCCTTATATAACTCAACTTCTGGATTCAGTAAACTTTAAACATGGTGGTAGCCTGCAGAGATCAGATTGAACAGGGCCTAAATGTGAAGTTCCCTCAGAAAAGCAAAAAAATGTCTTCATTATAATTGAATGCGATTAAGTGGAACATCATGTTTACTGTAATAAAAAGGGTTTTTTTCCCACCATAAATCTCAAAACCTACAACACAAAGATGAACTACCTTCCTCCTCATTCTGCTCCTCTTATGCAGTCTCTCTCTCTCTCTCTCTCTCTCAGTCCCTCAGGTGGAGGTGGACTCAGGGGTGGAGTCGGTCCTGCTGCTTTTCAAAGCCGCAGTTCACCTGCCCAAAGATGCGAAAGTGGAGTGGAAGCATGATTACTACCACAGGAAGGTCCACGTGTATGAGAACGGCTCTGACCAGCCTCACAAACAGGACCAGGTTTACAGAGACCGAACGACGATGAAAAGTAACCTGCTGAAAACTGGAGACCTCAGTCTGACCCTGAAATACCCCACAGATGAAGACAACCACACCTACACCTGCACCGTCTACAGCAGGTGGAAGAGGATTCTGATGGAGAAACAAGTGACGCTGAAGGTCAGAGGTCAGTGCTGTGGATACAGGTCAGGTGACTGTGGGATCAAATCAAACCATCCATCTATTCAATGCATTTTACAGTGTCAGGAAGTTTGATGTTATTTATTATATATTTAACTAGATGCAAAAAACAGTCATAGCTCCGTCAGAATAACTACAACATGTTTCAGCAGGACTATGAAACATAAAACAGAAGAAGCATTAGTCATCTCAGCTGTCTTCAGCTTGATTTCCAAATGTTAAGACTTCTGCAGTTAACTATGTGATACTTTCAGTCATTATATATCTCTGGTGGGTCCGCCCCCTCTAAAACATCTCCAAAGCACCAGTTGTTCTTCTGTGCATGAAAATAAGAGAGCTTCTCTTTCTTCAGTGTGACAGTTACGACATGCACATTAATCCAGAAAAGAGAGTTATGCTAAGAAGAAGCTAATGAACGCTAACTGTGCTGAGAAACATCTCTTTAAAACCTACACGAATATCTCCACTCGGCACCTGGTGAAGGTTACAGTGATGGAAGATTTTCCATCATTACCATTTACACTCTGAGCCTCCAGCAGTTAAACAGGGATCCTGGTCAGGGCTCTAGACTAACCTTTTGACATGGGCGCACCGGCACGCCTAACTTTAAAAATTTAGGCGTACCGGCACAAAAGTTAGGCGCACTCAAATTTATTAACCGCATCGCTTAACACCGCAGTTTTACATGTGCACTTTCTTTTGGGGGGGGACGCCTCCATTAGCATCAACTATCTTGACATGGACTATATCCTCTGCCTGCCACCCCGCACCGCCGTAACTTGAAAATTAGGGAGGTTGCGGCCCGTCTACCAGGCACCTGACGAAAGTAGGCCACTCAATTTACTTAACCGCATCGGCTAACACCGCAGTCCCACGTCTTCTTACTATCGAGTGCCCACTACTCTCTTTGGTGCACAGGGGCGACATAACTCATAAGACAACTATCTCATCTCCTAATATCATCTTACGCAGCTTACTAACAAATCTGATGTCCTTAAATGCTACTTTCGCCTGATCTATGATTCTGTAGTTCTGCAGAAAATGGCTTTATTCTAGTAAACTTACGAACGCATCATTCTCGGCTCCTCTGGACATACCACCTGTGTGCACTGGCTACTGTCGCCACACATTCTAAAGGCTTCCGGTCGGGAGAGACACACTGGCAGTCGCATTATTGATAGCATATACAAAGTGGGTTTTTTGGATAACCTGGTCTTGCTTTGTTTTCCAGCCATTCAAAAGCCATGTGATCGATTAGATCGACGGAAGACATAACGGCCCGACCGTGGTCAGACAAGGCTATGCACTGGCTACGAGTGAATTTCACGCATGCAGAACGTCTAGCGCCTTAAGCTTAACACAAAAACGCCGTTGATCAATTAGTTTCTTTTAAAAGTGCTTATCTTTCCTAGTGATCCCTCCCACAGTAACGTGAACAGCACAACACACCTATGAACCGCTTTGTTTTAGCGTAGTGCTGGCTTGAAAGTTAAAAATTTCTTCGATATGAATCATAAGAATCACTACAGAAATTAACAACGATAGAAGGGACGTAATCTGTTCACGTCAGGTCTGGGCTTTGTATTACTACACTTAGCAGGACCATTCCGACCTTATGATAACAATAATTCTGGCCCACATAGGGTTGCGGTGTTAATTTTGCGATAATTTAAGAATGCATTAAACTTTCTTTCCGACGTATGACAGCTAGACAATCTAAGCTTTCTTGTACCTCCCAAGAGGGCATCTTAATTTATATAATTTAATATTCATAATATCATTTCATCGTCCTATTATATCCATTCTCTTCATTCTCCTGAATTCAGAAAAACCACTCCTGCCCACGCCGAGCGGTAATAAAGCGACCCAAACCGACAGAAATGAAAAAACAGAGAAAACAGATCTTCTGACAGAAAAAACTGTGCCTGAAGTGAATCCAGAGGAGCAGAGAGAGAAGCTGCCGTGCAAGGAATAGGTTTGGTGATCTTTTATTGTCGTGGACAGCAAAACAGGCAATAAAGTCAGAAGAGCCAATTCATTTGACGAACCATTGATCACCCAGATCGTGCAAAGACGGCTCCAGTTTGCTCGCCTGCACTCGGCGGAATTTTGCGCGGTTGGAGAGAGACAAAACGCGTCACTCAGCTCAGAATCGTAGCGCTAGTCTAAAAATGATAAAAAAATATATAATCATAATAATAATATATCAAGAAACCTATATAATTATAATGCTAACAAAATATAACTATCGTTATACCTAATATCAGATCTATATATAGATTCATATTATTCCAATATAATATTGATTTAGTCCACGATAGGGGCAAAATGTGTGTCTGTTGTTGACCACAGGGAAGGTTGCAGATTTTTTTTTTTTTTTTGCTACCCGAACAGTTGGTCGCACAGGTGCAACCAAATATTTTTTTTAGTCGCACCACTGAAAAATTTGGTCGCATTTGCGACCAAATTGGTCGCACTCTAGAGCCCTGCTGGTAATACGCAGACTTTACTAGAACAAAGCTCATACTGAAAACGTGCAGAGTAATAATCATCTTATTAAACACCTGAAAGTAAAGATTCATCAAAGATGAGCAAGAGTGAAAATATAATAATTACGTCCTCCAGACCAGTGGAGGTCCTCAGTGAGTTAGAAAGGCAGAGCTGATTGATCAGCAGCAGCATGAAGCTGAAGGAGCATTTACCAGATCACAAAGTAAATGTCTCAAAGAGGGAGAAAATATTTTAGACATGCATTAAATAGAAATAAGACTCTACAACCAGTGAAAATAATGTGTCACTCACTGATGATACAAAGATATTAAAGTAATGATCTGATTTGTACTGTAACCTTTATAATTCAAGTATGAATAATTCTGCCATCAAACTCTCTTTGCTGTGACTCTGTCTCAAATATGAATCAGTTAAGTGAGGCAGATGGTGGTTATTGTGCCAGATCTGGTTCTCTGAATTAAAACAGCTAAACATGAATAAATCCTCTGCAGCAGTGGCTTTACTGCCGAGTATATTAATAATCTCTCTTAACAACTTTCAAAATTTAAAGTCTCTAAAAATCAGCATCTGTGTGTAATTTCATCGCTCGTCATGATTTTTCTCACCCATGTGTCTAAAGTTCATTCTGCTCTGTATCTACAGGACTCAGAAAACCTGTGTGAAACTTTCTAGGTTTGATCTTAAATCAGCATAAACAGGCGACTGTTGTCAGCTTAAAGATGTTTGGTCTTGATAGAGCAGTGAGACAGAGACAGGAAAACAGGGAGACAGACTGAGGAGTGGACATGCAGCAAAGGGTCAGGCGGCTGCTGTTGGGGCTTCGCTCTGCTACATGGACACATGTTCTACATGCTGAGCAACAGCACATGTCGGCGCTGTGGCCATGAGCCGTGTCGCTCTATGTTACTTACTCGGCATACTACTCCATCAGCAAATTCGCTGCATGTCGACCACATGTTCCATTCTAACATGTCCTGGTAAGCCAACAGTCACCATGTTCACTCAACGATCCCTACAAACCAAAGGCTCTGCTCTTTGACAGCGGGGAACACATCACAAGATGAGGCTGGGCATTACACAGCCGTGTAGGGGAGTGGCGACGCCTTCAGTTCGCTTCGCCGCACTGTTACAAAATGCCTGCCAGCCACGCTCCAGCTCATGACTCTACCTACTGAACTGTGTCTGCTGCCACGTATTGCCAATTAGATGCTATTTGAAACGCTTCTCTTATGCTGACTCGTAAACTTCGCAGTCGTTGATCCAGGCAGGACGATACTTGCGGAACGCAGACTTATCAATTCCAATACATGTCTAATCGTTATTGAAGTAATGACCGCTGCTCTCCACCCGCTAGTGTAGGCTCTTCGATAGCCGTTTCGCGTGGATGTATATTGGTTCATACATCCGGTCAACAGCTCCCATCGTCTACCTCCGCCGCTTACTGCAGGCACCTCGAGGCCGGTAATCATGTTCAATTGACGGCAGTACAATCGAAGAACGGATACAGAACCTGCCTGTTCGTGAGAGAAAGGCTTTCAATAAAAATAACAATCCCACATTATCAGCACGGTTAAAGATACATTCGATGATGGAGAACTAGGAACGTTCAGATCCTCGCCCATGACTCCTAATTCACATAATAACAGGAATGTTGAACAGCGAACGCACTTTCATCGCATAGACATCTCTGAACTACCGCAAATACATTGGTTGACCATGCACTGTACGAAAGTTGATAGCCAACAAGCAGTTTTGTCTACACTTCGCACTAACTCATGCTTTCCCTTCAATTTGAATCCCCCCCTGTAGACTGCTAGACACGCCGTGAGTACTAGAAGCCTAACCATGTCACACAGTCATACCTCATAGACACTGACTTGAATCAGCCAATACTGAATAAACCTGTTGATTTCTATAAGCTTGATAACATGGTACTCTTTTTCACAACTCATCAGCTGTCTCACAGGCCTGTCAGTTCTTATTGGCCTCCTAGACTTCAGGGACATATATACAAGAAACTGTTTCTGATATATAAGAGAGAGACGTCAGCACAGGCCACAGTGAGGACAGGCATACTAAACATCATACGGAACTTATACCGCTACGAACTATGATGCAAATTTACCATGCAAGACGATATAACAACAATACAAAAGGATTTGAACAACTGCAGACCATCTCAGCTCGTGTAAACATGTGTGCATCCAACAGCCCACAGTCAGGATGAATCTAGTCCCATATACCCACCTCGATCCACCCAGACGCACTCAAATCATAGCTATTGGCACTACATGTTTTTCCTGCACATAGTTACTTCAGTTTTATCTTCTGACTCTTCATACCTTATGTACAAATCTCTCTGCCTGCAGTAACCTCGGCCGAAGGTTTTTAGGCCTTGTAGTGACTGCGGTACGCGTCTTATGATGGGTGGTATTTCTTGGCGTGCCTCTTCTTACCATAAGAAGCTTCTATACAACTTTACTTCCACAATCGTTGATGCCCATAACTTCCTCAGCTCGTCGCCATTTACCCACCTCATTTGCACAACCCTTGAGACCCCTTAGCCCTGTGCACATGTGTGAACGCCATAGCGAAATACACACTCAGTGACCCACTGCTCTCCCCCTTCGCTGTCCCTGCTTCAACTCAGTCAAAATCTGGGTCGTTCCCTCAGGAGATTCAAGCTAAGTTTCCCTTGTTACCTCCTCACACTAACAGCAGCCTCCCAAACAGTCCTGTCACTGCCTTCTTCCTGTCACCGTCTTCCCACCTTTTCTGCTGGCATGCTCAGTATCTACTCCTCCTTCACAGCTGCACGTCGCAGCTGTGTTCTCACTCCTCAACACACTGCGCTACGTAGAGCTTCCATAGCTAGAAGCACGTAGGACACTTCCAGAGGCCGGATCAGCCCTGTACTAGACGGCAAACTACCAAACATTGTCCTCAATCCTAAGCCTCTCATTTGTGTGTCCACGAACTCTTTCTTTTGTCCACTCAGTCCCCCTCAAGCGTGAACCCGTCAGCAAGACGACTGGTTCTTCGGGTGCCCTAGCCGCTACGCCGAATGGGACTACATTACTGCATCCCTTGTTATCCTAGAGTCTGGTGCAGTCCTCCGCTGTCTGCATTGCCTAGCCCCTCGACTCACCACGCACCCCCTCCACCACTTTCCACCTGGGCACATAGAATACCGCACTCCACCGGTCCATCCTCATACCCTCAACTCCCCCATGAGACAGTCATACTAGTTAAATATGCGCATCCGAGGAAGCTAGTGGAAATTGGCGACCACAGCACACTATCAAGCAACGGTAACAATGGAGCCAGCCGTGCCTATCAGCAGAACGCTCCTGACCCCAGCACCCACCATGCAAGACAATTATTAAATACAGCGCCCACCAAGGTTTAACAAGAAAAACCTCGGAGCGTCAGCGCGACCGAACGAAACGGAGTCGAAAATATAGATGCGAAGAGGATCTCTCCTGGCTGAAACACCTGCTGTGCATGCACACCTCCTAGTCCTCTTGATCCCCCCTAACCTACACCCCACAGCCAGACTCGGATACAATCAGGACATCCCGGACCAACCACAACCCAGCTACACCTGCCCATCCCGTCTACTCCGCAGCGGAGAGGCTGTAACTAGACTATCATCCTCAGCCCGACACCTAACCCCTCAGCCTAGCAAAGGAGTAACACGGTCTCTCGGAGGTCTGATAACGTCAAAGACGGAAATCACAGTTCGCTGTATATGGTTACTGCAAGCCCATCGTTACCACGTCGCGTGCCAACAGCAGCGACTATCATTTCTCCCTTAAAAGCTTTTAGTTCTGAACCTCGCATACTTTTCAGTTGTCATTCAAATACAGAATAAATTCTTTGGCAGTTCTTGATCTAAAAACCATAAATGTTCAGGCCGGGAAATCACCTACTCTGCTTCTTACGACACATACAATTGTGCTCCCTCTCACACTAGTTGGCGTCTGCTTTTACAAACGCGCCATCCGCTCTATGTGACACCTCTCAAAGACAAGACCATTCAATAAATGATGCCCTACCCCTTTCCAAAATAAGCCAGCACGAGAATACTCCGTGTCATCGAAATACGGTTCGATCCGGTGCGGTACCTATCAAATCCAATAGTCGTCGTGTTAGTTACTTTGAGCCCAGATCAATTCGTACAATTTGATATAAGAATATCATAATGCACCAGTTTTGAAAGCTGCACGTGAGTATCATTCCCAAATCACTTTGATCCGAAGTGCATTTGCGATTGGTTTGTTCACACATTTCCCAGTATCAGCTGGAGCTGCTAAGCCTATAAATAACTGATGCCACGGACTTTATTGTCCGAAACATGAGCCCTGTTCCACGGTGTCGATCTTAGATGATCTCAGACAGAGGCCCACTGGCCCAGTGTGTTTGTAAGTACACTGATTCGCAATAGTTCTTTGTAGCTCTCCTTGTAAAACAAGAGCAAACACGACTAGCGAAAGCTACAGCAGCGAGCGCTTTCACTAGCGAGAAGCAACGTACATGCGGGGACAAGAAGTGAAGCACAGCTCAGAGAGGCTGTGTGGTCAGGGCCGAGAACGACAAGACAGGAAAGGGAATACTCCAGCGTCAATAATTGTTGCAGAGCGTCGTTCTGTTTCATCAGCACTCTGAAATATTCCCCGATTCTTAAATATCGAGTACAGGAAACACCCGACAACGTCTGAGGACAAGTGTGGAATTGCCCATCGGTTTAGTCGCTCCCACTGATTCTGGCGGCTACCTGGGTTAGGTCATTCTTTGCATCGCGTCCGCAATGGGGCTTTAAGACATCATGGGAATTTCAGCCTCCACGCAGCGTCCCATCACCGTGGACACATCTCTAATTTTACCAGAGTCAGTCCCTTGCGAGCACGCGTTCGGAATGCTCCATACCTCGTCGCCCTATGCGGCACCTCAGCTATCTCTCTGCTCTTCGCTGTCCACACGCTCTTTCTCGTCGAGTAACTCTTTGAAGGTCCGCACAGCACCCTTGTACAAGATGCTCTCTAGAATTGTTGGTGCTTTAAAGCCACCCAGAACCTTCCCACGCATCGAGACCCACAACAACAGTAACGTCAGTTGCATATAGTTATGCGGCCAGCCTCACGGAGAACACTTCAGGCACTGCGTCCGTATACCTCGATGCCTGCCTGATCGGGGACTTGGTGTTTGATCTCTGCACAAGTATCTCTTAATGGAGGCATGTTGACCGCTTGATTTATCATAGGTCTGCCAGAGAGTAGACAGAAAAGATGGCGACGAGATCCGGATGCAGGGACAAGCACCCAGTTCACCTTGTAGCTAACTCCCGACCCTTCAGCCCTAACCCTGCTCAGCCACTGGTTGAGCATATCAGCCGCCTCCTTTAAATGTTGGATTGTGAGCTTGACCTGATGTGACATGCAACTGGAGTCGATGCGATGCGGCAGCAGGAGCCGAACAACTAACAGCGGGTCTGCTTTGTTCCTGCCACGAGCGCTCACATGACTTGTTCGTTACTCAGCAGTAGTCTGTATACGATTTGAATGAGACCAAATGAGACCGGGCGGCTGTCATTCCCGAAGTTCTCCATCAGAGAAGAGCTCTGAGCAGAAGTTCTCCCTCCGCTCCTGTCTACTCCCTCGATATAGACTTTCTAATGACTGCCTCTCCACGACTTCCCTGACGCAGCTTCACCAGCAGAAAACTTAACCCTAAACAGCCAAGAGACAAACGATCTATTGAACAGCTTCAAGCCGATCTCAATAAGACTCTTGTCAGCGGCACATACTGAGCCTATTAAGAAGTCGCACCGAGTTTTGTTTCCCACCAGGTCCATCACTCACAATGAATATTGTCACGAAAGGATCCACTGAACCGTCGGACGGTAAAGAGCCTTCGAGTCTTCTGTTATTTGAGAGGGACAAGCTAACCGGAAACAAGAACTTTGTGTCCCCTGACCGTAGATCGGACCTTCATCAAAAACACCCAACGTCCAGACGTAACCAACCAGTAACTTTATTCTGACTGCCAACACACCATGCAGCTCTCACGACTTGGATGATGACTAATCCACCTCCAGTGTGGCACAACACGACAGCTCACTGTGCAGTGATCTTCAATCGTTGTGCTCGCTCTCAAAGAGCCCACCTCCAAAAATCAGGTGAGTCATAAGAACACACACACTTAGTGTGGATACAAAGAAAACTCCCTACCCTCTATCTCTTTACTGAAGAAAGGTATGTTGTGTGTCTGTGTGTGTTTCACCTGCATGTCCTTCTAGCCCAGTTAACAGTTTCTTTCATTCCCACCTGGGAGCTGTCCACTACAACACAGTCTGCTCTGCAGGTGTCAGCTCCACTGAGATAGATGAAGCTGATAATTAACACCAGGATCTGTTTCCACATGCTGTCTGCATACGAAGTTTAACTAAATGAACAGAGTTTACACAGTTTTATAACAGAGACGCTAAAGCTCCAGACTCACAGGGTCCAACAGAAAGCCAGATATTAAATACACAAACACACACCAAAGAAAAATGATTAGCAGGAAATAAAACCTCACATGTAATAGAATCACATGAATAAATATATGTTTGTGATATATATAATTGTATTTTAAGAACAGTTTTAAACAAAGCCAATGATTCTGCAAATGTTACCTTGTCTGTGTCGTTCCAAAAGCTCATTCACCTTTTAGATTTAAGCTGTTTGATGTTTACCAGTTAAGTTCCCAGTGGCTTCTTAGTTACGTTGTTATTCTGTAAATCCAGCTATGAAGCTAAAACTCCACTCCTGCTTCCAAGTCTTGCTGTTTGGGTCCAATCCTGCTAATAATTTTTATAATCAGTACCTAAAGCTGTGAAAAAAATGTGTGTTTTATCTAAAAACAGGATAAATATAGTGTTACAATGAATCATCTGTATACCCATATTATTAAACATTAGGCTTTATCTAATATAGAAATGTCAACAGACATCTTTACAGTAATCAAGAAAACTGTTTATTTATTTATTTTTTAAACTCAGCCTTTAAAATAATTTAAAATGTATTTTAAATTCATTGCTTTCAGTTTACTGTCAGATGGGGCTGAATAGCTGGTGTCTTGCTCCACCCAGCTGATGTGGAGTGTAGCAGAGCTATTTGTGCGCTGCTTGGGTGAAGTCAACTAAAACTTGAATACTCCTGCCAAAAGTCTTTATCAGCGAGAAAGCCGACAAACTACTAGGCTGATAATTATGAAAGCCTTAATTATGAGCTGGGCCACAGACTAACGTGTTGGAGTCCCACAATTTAACAGAAGGCAGAAATCAGCAAACTGCTGCCTCACTTTGTTCACTGTGGATTTTATTCCACGGTCCGCTCGTCTGCAGGAACAAACACGTGGTCTGAGCAAACAGGCAGCGTCTGAAGCATTTCCCTGCATCTCTCAGATAATAAGGATGTTATCATCTGTCAACATCCTCATGCTCTGCTTTAAGCCATCAACTCCAGCAGTGGAGAGTTTTTAATAGAGTTAGAACCAACATGGTTTATATTGGAGAGGGTTCTTTGTAGCCCCCAGGACCCTGTCATTGATATTGTAGCACCTTAAACACTGTAAGCAACAACAGAGGGGGAAATGCTCAGCCACCAGGCAAAGGTATCAGCACCTCACACAGCAGCTACAGACCAACTCTGTGTGCATTGTTGTGGAAATTTTAACAATAAAGAACATAAATTTAAACTATGCATGTAGACATTTCACTACTAGCCTGTTGAACTTCTTTAGTTAGATATACAGGTAACTACCAAAGAAATCCCAATCTGAATTTGTGGAATAGTATTTTTAACAACGAGATTCCCTTTGAGTTTTTATCTTTGTACATTGTGGATAGGATGTGTTTTACTGGAATCTGAAGTAAGACAATGAAAAGATAAAGACTGACACGTAATTCAAATACAAACATACTTAATTTGAAATTTGATATACCTTTATTAGTCCCACAAGGGGAAATTTCATAAGGCTGCCGACCTATTGCACGCAATGGCGGCGCCATCTTACCTTCCGACCATACATACATTACACAAAACATCACATGGGGAAGACAGGTCAGAGAGGTATAACAATGGAAAATGCACCACATGAGGAAAGATAAGGAGAAAAAAATAACTCCTCCCAGACTGAGCTCCAACAGGGAGATCAGTTTGAGAACAGAAAAAACATCTCTGCACAAAGAAAAACTCTTAATACACCAAAGAAACACATGACAAGCAACAGGGGTGAGTAAAGGGTGAGAGACAGCCGATTTAGACAGCACATCCGGGCCTGCAGCCTGTGCGCTGGTCTCCTTGATCCACCGTCAGCATCGGAAGGGAATAAGCATCGAAGGCGTTTGGAGAGGGAGGGGGGATGAGTGTGTGCATATCAGTGTATATGTGTGTGTGTGTGTGTCCAGAGTTCAGCTGAGACTGTGTCCTTCGCCCTATCAGGCTAAGTAAACAGTCTTCCAGCCAACCCAGGTGGGCTTGCATGGAGTGGGTTGGTTTTCTTTAGTTCTCAGTTATCTTAGCTCTCGCTCTCTTAGTGTTTAGCCCAGTGTGTGTTTAGTCTCTGTGTTTGTTCATCCTTTGTGTCTCCTTGTCAAGTCCATGTCTCCATGCCAGTCTCCTGTTTCCTTTCTATTTCGATAGTCCCTTTCCTGTGTGCGGAGTATTCTGCTTCGCTTCCTTTGCCTCGTTATGTCTGATTTGTCCCATCGATGTTCCCACCTGTCCCCCTTCCTCTCGTTGTCCTGCCTGTGTCTTCCTCTGTTTCTTGTTTGGTTCTTCTGTGTGTCTCCTGTTGAATTTCTCCACATTCCAGGTTCCATGTTTCTCCTCACTTGTCTTTACAGTTTGTGTTTCACCGTCTCAGATTTGTATGTTTCATGTTTCGAGTCCCAGGCATTTTGTTCCTTTTGTATTATTTTTGCAGCTTTTCCCAGTTTAGGTTTTTCTTATTTTAAGTTCTTGTCATGCTCTGCCTTTGTATGCATTTTGTTCCCCACTGTAAATAAAACTCTCTCACAGTTACTCACTCATCAGTGCCTGCACATGTCTGCGCCAGCACCCATGACAAAAGTAAAGAGAAAACAAAAAAGATTTTTGTAGACCAGTGAACCAGGCCCTGATTAATAATAAATTAAAAGCGGGCTGTAGTTTTAAACCCTCTGTAGTTTTAGTGTTAAATAAAAAAATAATAAATCAATTTTGATAACAGATATAATCAAAGTTGGATTAGGTAACCCTGACCCTCCCTTAGTTGCTTTAGGCTGAGGCTGCTGGGGGACTTCCCATGATGCACTGTGTTTTATCTCCCTTCACAGAGCAGGGGTGGGCAACTCCAGCCCTCGAGGGCCGGTGTCCTGCAGGTTTTAGATGTATCCTTGATCCAACACAGCTGATTCACCTGGTAGTGAACAAATCATTTGATTCAGGTTTACTGACCCAGGGTGATATCTAAAACCTGCAGGAGGCCTGGAGTTGGACACCCCTGCTGGAGGATCTTTACCTCATAATGTAAAGCAGGGGTTCCCAATCCCAGTCCACGAGGGCCGGTGTCCCTGCAGGTTTTAGATGTGTCCTTGATCCATCACAGCTGATTTAAATTAATAAATTACCTGCTTAACATGTCTTGAAGTTCTCCAGAGGCCTAATAATGAACTAATCATGTGATTCAGGTGTGTTGACCCAGGGTGAGAGCTAAAACCTGCAGGGACACCGGCCCTCGCGGACTGGGATTGGGGACCCCTGATGTAAAGCATTTTGACGTGAATGCTGGTTTGACCTTAAATGAACCTGAATTGAATTGGCAGCACCTGCACTGTTGTCTCACAGCAAGAAGGTCCTTAGTTTGAGTCCACCATCAGCCCCCCGGACCTTGATTTGTATGAGTGGAAGAGAATGGATGGATGACTTGAAGTAATGCTGTCTGTACAGTTAATGTTGTGCTTTGTTGCCGATTCCTTTCAGTTCCTGAAGTGGGGGCAGATTCAGGGGTCGAGTCTGTCCTGCTGCCCTTAATAACCAAAGTTAAGCTGCCCGATGATGTCACAGTGACGTGGACAGACAGAAAAGACAGGAAGGTCCACATTTATCAGGACGGCTCTGACCAGCCTGAAGTGCAGAATCAGGTTTACAGAGACCGAACGAAGATGAATGAAGACCTGCTGAAAACTGGAGACCTCAGTCTGACCCTGAAACACCCCACAGACTGGGACACAGACACCTACACCTGCACCGTCTACAACAGAAGGGGAAAAGTCCTCCTGAAGAAACAAGTGAAGCTCTATATCAGAGGTTAGTGCTGTAGAATGAGTGGAAACATGGACCAAATAACAAAAATGATACTTATGAAAAAGGTTTTAAGACATTTCTGGAACCTTTCCATATTTAAAAAAAAAAAGCAAAACTCAAACTAAAACAAGATATGATAAGATTTTATTTTTCCCATATTGGGGCGGGGGGGGGGGGGGGGGGGGGATTTGTGCATTACTACAGCTCAGGTACCGTTAGCAAAAGAATACAAAGAGTATACCAGAATATAAAGTCAAGAAATACAAAATAAATAGATAATACAGTATATACAATGGTGGCTAAGGTTCTATTTACATGCATACCCAGAGTGTGTTATATAGAAGGTTGTGGAAATATATAAACTCTGGCAAAACCCAAACTGTCAAAAAAGAAATTAGTTTTCAGGTCAGACACTCAGAAAGAAAAACACATCACACTGCATCAACACGTGAATGACATATAAAATGTTCAGTCTTAGGTCTTTATTTAAGACGGGGTTGGGTACACAGGTGATCAGTCTGGTGAAGCCAGGCTCCTGGACTACAAAGCAAGTTCAAGATATCGATGCAGCAGGTAAAATAAGTAATTGAACATGTTTTCTAAGTAAAGATGTTTCTAAAGGTGTTGTTGATATGAAATTCTCACCAGATGTCAGTAAAAACTAAACTAAAGTGGATGTCCATGAATTAAGATATGGATAAATAAATAAAATAGAATGACACAGGTAAAACGTTTTGAACACATTTACTGAAATTTATTTCTCCATACAAAATGAATACCTCCTCCTTTAATACAAAGGCCTTTGTTGGTGATGACAGCTTCAAAACACCTCCTGTACGGAGAAACTAGTCACATACATTACTCAGCTGTAATTTTGGTTCAATCTTTCACATAAACAGTCTTCTAATCCTGAAGCTTCTTGTTGTGTTTTCTATGAACTCTGACCTTTAGTTTTTTCATAGATTTTCATTTGGATTCAGGTCATGTGATTGGCTGGACAATTCTAGCAGCTTTATAATTTGGGATCATTATCTTCTCATTATCTTCATCATCCTGTTAGATGAAGAGAATGAATCATGATTGTGGATAAGTGTATCTGATTTTACAAAGGAAGAGAAAAATGTAAATACATTTT
>NW_024584054.1:0-5466 GCF_018398535.1 Haplochromis burtoni
GGTACTGAGCCCTGACAAGAAGTCCCTGTCATAGAACAGCAAGCTAGTATACGGAGCCCACCTGAAGCTGATCTATTCTCTCTGTAACCTACTTGCTGCGAACCCACACTTGGTCCGCGCTTACAGTAGACTCTTCAGCTCTAGCAGTTTCATTTTCCCAGAACTGACGCACAGAGACCAGCGTTGTGCCCTTGGACCGCACTCTGCATCTGTGTACCTGTGCGATGCTCAGCCCCTGAATTTGAAAGCCAAACGTGGTGAACCTCGTACATGGGCATATCTCACCTAGCGGCAGACAAGCCAGTGGCTGGTCAACTTCCTATTGAGCACTTCGCCGTAGTGCACATCCGACATGCTGTTTTACTTGTTGTCCATGACGCGCGTTAGCCTTCAGGGTCCCATTACGTCACATGAAAACTCCAATAATAGTGCCAAAACGCCAGATCTTGACAATGCACCGTGTAGAACGAAAGACCATCGTACCAAAGGTTTACCAGTCTCACAAATCGTCGTCATAAATACACATTCGTTAACCGTTTATTAATAGGACCTTTGAGCTCAACGGTAATTAATTAGCAGTGGAAATAATTTCTGGTAGCATCACAGAAATGTAGCAGTGACAATAATACTGTATGCTGTAATCGTACTGGGCAATTAGTGATACAAAACAACTGTTTTATCCTGTGAATAAAAGTATATGTTTTTGTCAATGTACCATAATAACAGAAGCGAAACGCAATATTGTGTCAGGACAATTCACTATTTATGCACAATAAATAAAGGAGCATAGCGCGACAATTTCTGTTCAGCGCCAGACTTGCTTGTAACCTATATCACCAATTATGTTAAGAAAAATGACGTATTAACTACAACAGCAGACTGACCTTTGTGGAAATGCTTGGAGCAGACTAACCTGTGAGCTGGAGGGTTCTGGGACGTTATATTTGGTCTTTGAATGGCTGCAATCCAGTCGCCTCTTTGTTACTTCGGAAACATGGCTCGAACAATTTCTCTTCAACGACGTAATCCGATAACAACCGATCTCTTTACCCGTCGGCTTCCCGTGGCTGTCATGCGACCGGCTATTGCAGTTAATAATACAACAGCTTCTTGACATTTTTTGTGTTTCTTTTTATCGCTGTATAACTGATTTCAATTGAAAGCCTGCGTGCGCTAGTACCTCTTGCCACGAGTTCCCAGAATTCTTTGCGGTTTTACCCCTGAGTGACGTCACATTTTCAATCTCTATTACATGGGTGGGAACTAGTGCGTTAGCGCAGTTAGCTCGTTAACGTGTTGGCCGTCCAGCCCCATGCACGGGGCGATCCGCGGTAGCTCGTTAACGGAGATTTGCCGTGTTGTGGCGTTAACGTCATTTCAACGAGATTTACGCTGACAGCACTAGTGGGAACACAACGAATATGACTGCACATTTACGCCGACATCATCCTAGTGCAAAGACAAGTGGAAGCAGACAAAAACAACAAGCACGCATGCTACAAACTTTACCGAGTCATTTAGACAGCTGTTAGCACATGATTCTCCTTATGTTTAATATGCTGCTGAGAATATAGCCCAGAAGAAGCGTATAGTATAGCTTTTATTTTGGAAAGAGACATTTCTCTGTAATAAACTCTCTTTTCCAAAGATGAGTGATTTCTCCATCAGATATTATTTTTTTATTACTTTGTTGTTTCAGCAACATTAAATTTAAAAACTGTACTTTTGAGTTAAAATATATATTTATAATTTACTTGTTACGTTCCCCTGGGGGGGTCTAGGCGGTGAGGGGGAAGTAACAAAAGTGACCGGGTCAGAAAAAGGAGTCAAGGAGGCGAAACAGTTAAATAAACAGTTTTATTGAAGTAATTCAACTAAAAGAGACGGACAAGCCGCTATCACCATAAAAGTAACACAAACAAAACTCAGGCGTTGGTCAGTAATGCAAAAAGTCAAAAGGAAAACGCAGCTCACTAGCTGAAAACCACAAAACACAGCTCACCAGCTGGAAACACCGCAAAAACACTCAGCTCACTAGCTGTACCCACACAAATGGCACTCTGGCCCAGAGCTCACCTTTCCCTGGGCTTAAATACTTTTAATTACTGATGTGAGTCAGCTGTGTAACAGGGAAAGATGGCACCTCAGGCAGAAGAGGTGGTGGGACACACCCACACAGGCACCTTCCGGAGGAGGCCCTGCTAGGGCCGTAACATATATTTATAATTTTAATAAATGACAAATTAAAAAGGCATGAACATTTTTTTTGTATCGAAAAAATATCGAACCGTGACACCAAAGTATCGAACCGAACCGTGAATTTTGTGTATCGTTGCACCCCTAGTATGTATGTATGTCGGGTGAAGGATCCACGCTTTGTGTAGAATCTGTTTACCTTCCTACATTTGCTGTTTTAGCTGTTTGGTGGTTGTTGAAATAGTTTTGTAAGCTTTAACCTGAGATTTTTGCCTTTCTGAGAAAATACATTTATATTTAAGAATCAATTTAGTATTTAATGACTTGATATCATGTTATTCAAGCTAAAAACCCTCCCCTACTAATAAGTCATCAAAATTGCAACACACACAGCTCTGACCTTCTCGTGACCTCATGTGACCACATCTAACAGGGTTTAAAAACATCACTGTTAGAGCAAAGTTTAGTATGGTGTTAACCACAGGATCCACTGCTTTCTCTCACCAAGGCTTGAGCATTTTTCATCCTGAGCGTATCTTCAAGTTTCTAGTGTTTTGCATTAGTGTTTGTAATGATGATACAACAAATGGTAAATGGTCTGTATTTATATAGCACTTTACTAGTCCCTAAGGACCCCAAAGCACTTTACACATCCAGTCATCCACCCATTCACACACAAGGTGTGCTTTAGACAAAGCCCACACAGAAGTAATTCACTACAGTATGTCTGGTTTAAAAAAGCAAACATGGCAATATCACATAGACCAGGCATTCATACCAAGACCTCAGGAACCTTTTAGTTTTGTAAACAGTTCACACCACACTTAACACATTACCACAGGAACCAAAGAACCAGTGTAGTCTACAGAAGAGGTGAGAAAATCAATCACTCACACATTTTAAGTCCAATATTTCTGTCAAACATTCTTGGGGATCTTGTGTGATACTGGTATCGAACCAGTATCACACAACTACAACAAACGGGTCTCGGCCTTTAATATGTACAGAAACATCCCAGAAACATTTATGTAAAAGTGGCAGATGCTGATAAATCCTATGTGTTTCTATACTTGCTGCATTGCTCATAGATATCAATTTCAAGTGAATTCAAGTGAGACTTCAGTCTTATAACACAGAAAGTGTGTGTTTCCTGTTTCTGCTTGTGACCTCGAACAGTACATCCTCAGTCATAACCACAGTTAGTCAGACAAACACCAGTGGAAAGAAAACCCTTATAAAGTGGAAGTGATTTTGTTTCTTGAACAGCGGCACCAATATTAATTTTAATAGCATTAGCATACTTCATATTGTTTGAGTGAAGTCTGCCGCAAAAAATAAGCTAAAGTGATTTTCTAAGATTAAACATTAAACTTTTTAATATGTATCAACTTAACTGTAAAGTAGCAAATAAGGTGAATATCATTACATAAAATGCTTTGTATGGTCTTGTTAAGAGCTTCTGGGGATGCCCTTGATGGTTGAGCTGATATTGCTGTCGCAGTCAATGCATCAAGCACAGGTGGTAATGACCAGGTTGATTGACTCATCAACAAACTTTAAAAAAAGAGAGGAATCAATAAGTTAAGATACCATATTCTTTACATACTGTGGTAAATACTTGTCACGGTTTTGCAGCAATGGTGCAAACCTGTGGCTATTTTCAGGAAGCAGATGCGTGAGAAAAGTGTTACTGAACAGTAATGACACCAGTAGCATTTTGTCCAGACGGCCACAAGAAAGAAAGTCAGTCCAGACTTGTAGGCAGAGAGAAAGTTTGGATTTATTTAACTGTTTAATGTAACTTCTTTCTGTCTGTGTTTTCTGTATTCATTTAACCTTTAGGTTTGATTTGCCATAAACCAAGTGAGAAAGTATGTGGAATGGACATAACTGCCAAGACATCTTCACTGAGGTAGAGCATTTGTTATGAAGGGAGAAATCCATCCATCCATCCAGCCAAGAGGTCTCTTTAGCCCATGGCCCCTCTTGGTAGGACATGCTCAGAATACCTACCAGGAGATGCCTGGTAAGGATCCTAATCAGATTTCTGAACCACCTGAACCAACTAGGAGGATGATTGGCAGCTCTACACTGAGTCCTTCTGATATGAATGAACTCTTCACTCTGTTCCTGGCTCATTCAAATATCTGACGTCACAGGAAGCAACCCTCTGATCCACTGGGAAACAGCCGGAGTGCAGGCAGCAAGCCTACAAGAATACCCACCACGTTCTGACATTTTAACCAGGGAAACTATGAGTATGACTCATGTCTCACTTCTTAAGTGGAACAGGAACAGCAGCTTTTGGCAGTTCAGTGTTGTCTTCATGACGCTTGATACTAAGCTGTTTAGAAGATGGGTGGATTCACAGAGCAGCTTCAAATAGACTTTGTGACTTGGAGTAACGAGCTCTCGCCCTATGTTCCAGGAAGGAGCAAACTTTTACCAGGTAGGTAAGAAAGATGTGCTGAAACCTATCAGCTACAACTGGCAGATTATTATATCCATATTATATTAATCCCCACTTTATTCCTTATATAAAAGCATTCGATGGCTTCTAATGAACAGCTGGCTGTTTCATGTCTCAGTTCCTGCTTACATTTATCTTTTGTTTTTTTCAAAGTTTGGTGTCAGAACAAGAGAATCTGAATCCTGTTTCATTTCTCCCCCTGTTTACAAACACATTAACATAATGTGCTACACCAGATAAAGGATTTCTTCTTAAATACCTTGAAAAAGTATTTTTTATGTTCTTTTTGGCTTGAACTCACATCCTCCTCCCCCTCACCACCGTGTGGTTTCTTTGACAGGATGTTGTCGCCACTTTTGCTACAAAACGGTCAGTGAAACTGCAGCGTGCAGACGCTATGAAGGCAATTCTGCTTCTCCTCTGTAAGTACAGAACAAAAATTAACAACCAAAACTTCTTGTCACACAATACTGCAAAAGTACTGTAGATTAAAATGCACCGAGGTGTGTTTGAGTTCTTTGTTGATGTATAACTCGTTATAACGTATAACGTTGTTTTTGCTGCACACAGTTCTGTGACAGACTGAATGGCTGTTTTATGAAAGTTTAAAGTTATCAGATGTCTTAAAGTTAAGAGTTGCAAATGAAACTTAGTGATTTTATGTTTGTGTCGTATGACTGAGAGTTTTTAGGAAAACTTACACACTGTGTGGTTTGACTTTGACTTTCATATCAGTGTTGAGCACCTGCCGGACGTCAGCCCAGAGTCGTGGTAAGATTCAAGCCTGTGTGTGTGTGTGT
>NW_024584054.1:5491-16327 GCF_018398535.1 Haplochromis burtoni
GTCTGTGTGTCTGTCTGTGTGTGTGTGTGTCTGTCTGTGTGTGTCTGTGTGTGTGTCTGTGTGTGTGTCTGTCTGTTGTGTGTGCTGTGTGTGTGTCTGTGTGTGTGTGTGTGTGTGTGTGTCTGTCTGTGTGTGTGTGTGTGTGTGTGTCTGTGTGTGTCTGTCTGTGTGTGTGTGTGTGTGTGTGTGTGTGTCTGTGTGTGTGTGTGTGTGTGTGTGTGTCTGTGTGTGTGTGTGTACTGTGTGTGTCTCTGTGTCTGTGTTGTGTCTGTTTCTGTGTTTCTGTGTGTCCTGTTTCTCTTGAGTTGTGATAATGTTCTCTTGTTCTATTGTTGTGTGTCTTTTATTTGTGTGTGTTCTTTGTCTGTTTGGTTTTTGTGTTCTTGTTTCTGTGTGTCGTGTGTGTGTGTCTGTGTGTGTGTCTGTTGTGTGTGTCTGTGTGTGTGTGTGTGTCTTTGTGTGTGTGTGTGTGTGTCTGTCTGTCTGTGTGTGTGTGTGTGTCTGTCTATGTGTGTGTGTCTGTGTGTGTGTGTGTGTGTGTCTGTGTGTGTGTCTGTGTGTCTGTGTGTGTGTGTGTGTCTGTGTGTGTGTGTGTGTCTGTGTGTGTGTGTGTCTGAGTGTGTGTGTCTGTGTGTGTCTGTGTGTGTCGTGTGTGTGTCTGTGTCTGTGTGTGTCTGTGTGTGTGTGTGTGTCGTGTGTGTGTGTGTGTGTGTGTGTCTGTGTGATGTGCTGTGGTCAAGACGGTGGTAAGAATGTAGGCGTGTATAGTCCTAATACCCTCGCTTGGATGCAGTGGTCTGCATTCGTTCTGTCGGGTCCTGGCATCATCAGGGCTTAGACATCGTACCTGGAGCGAGACTCGATGCGCATCTGTTGTGTCTACAGGTGTCGTGTCGATGCTACTTTGAGCAATGCTCGCGTTATGGTGCATGATCTGCTCTGTGTGGGATGTTGTTAATTCAGATTGTTAGACCTCGTATGTTCGTGCTCCTGACCTAGAGTGTCGTTGCATTATGATCTTTGGAGAACTGTTCGAGTGTGTAGTAAGTGCAGAAGTGGTTCTCTAGACAGAATGATGCACACTTTGTGATAGGACGCTGAGAGAGCACGACATAGACGATGTACTATTGGTAGAAAATTATCTATCTTTTCTCTAATCTAAGATCTTCAAACTGGAACGAACCTTGCACCAAAAGTTTGACTGAGAGTTCTCCCTGACATGACGCGAATTGCTAGAAAATGATAGAGCAGTATATCCTTCACGTTGCAAAGGTGTAGATACCCTAAAACATACGACATTGGCTCTCACTCCAAAGCAAAGAGAGATGCTAAAGCCAGCGTACATAGTGTGTGTTTGATTGTGCGAGTAGTGATGGTTCTGCTTCCTGGCTGTTATATGACTCTCATATTTTACAGGCACTGACTTTTCTGTAGAAAATTCCAAGCAAGTCAATTTGCTATTTTTAAATCTGTGTTTCTAATATATACAATTAGGCCACCGAAAATCATCCTTGCACTATATCAAAACAAAAGTAACATAGAAATATTTTAAAGACTTCTGAATCCAACATTGTTTATCAGCCCTTCACCTTGATGAAGTCACAACACTCGTTAAGCTCCCGATAACTTGCATCCAGCTATACAGGTGGGTGAGTAATACAATCACAGCAGACTGTCCTTTTACTCTTGTCAGTCGTAGTGAGGCTAAAAACAAACTCAAAGGAAAAACACTGTTAACGGATAATATTCTTTCCTGGCCTCGGTAGTTCTCCTTTATAAGCGCAAATCTAAACCGCAATTGAAAAATACGTTCTTTGAGCACGATAGAACAATAAATACTTTGAAGGGACAAGCCATTAATCTAGCATATTGGGGATAACAAACGTAACAGTTTGAAGATGAGCCTTTGGCTAGAAGAACACTGACAAGCAATGAGAGAATATCGTATAACACAGCAGATGAAAAGTGTTCCGATTATTAGAGAATATCAAGAAGCACAAGAACACACAGAGCTTAAAACGTTGCGGTTTTTTCTTTCAAAATTCCGATCGGTGCACAAGAACAAATAACTGCCTTACTTTACTGTTTATTACTGCTGTGGGGCAACATAACACATGAGTTGTATTCATTACATTTCTTCTGTGTGTGTGTGAAGTGAAGCACACCATCATCAGATCTCTCAGACTCATTATGGTAACGACAGCAATTGCAAAGCTCAGTTGTTACCCTGTTTCACTAACTTGGTAACTCTCTGGGTTTTTGATTAATTCAGTGAGTGCATTTATTCACTTTGGCTAACATCTGGTCTCAAATAATAACCCCTCAGAAACAGCACTGAGCTGAAAAATCAGAATTTGAGCATTTTTATTCAGCAAATGTTCAGAAAGCCCAAAAGAACCACATGCTTATCTTATTTAGGCCATTGCATGGGAAGGAAACAGGAAGTCAGTCGACTTAGGAGGCACGGCTCTCATTGGTGCAGGTTCAACAGAGAAAGGCGGGTTTTCTTTAGGCCAAAGTTTGTATGAGTTTACATAACACCAGAGTTTGTAGTGGAGGAAGCTTTCTCAGCACGGGGTCGACTGTTCAACTACTGTTCACACGTAGGATGGTAACAATGTAAAGTGCCTTAAAAACCACACATTTACTACACTCACCGACTGTTTGTGGATCTGAGTGGATTATGTAGAGATGTTGCTGGTGATGTGTTTTTCTCAGGTATGATGGTACATTTCTCACTGATTTTTACCAGATCCCAGCTTGTTTTGTTCGTTATTTTGGCCTTTGTTCACCCCAGAGTCAAAGCTTTCAGTTTGGTATCAATAAAATCACCTTAACTTATAAATTTGTTTCTGGGTATAACTTTGGGGACCACAGCAGGGTCACCTTCCTTTTAAACACTTATGCTGTGCTGTCTCTCTCAGCCTCTTTGAAGGTCACTCCCAACTGGTCCCAGTTTTTCGAGTACGAGCACATCAGTCTGAGCTGTGAGCGGATCGCCTCCGGTGAATGGACAGTGTGGAGATCCCCAGCGAAAAAAGGGTCAGTTTACTGCTTAAATAACAAAAATCACAAAACTGGCATGTTAAAGGAAGAGCACTCTTTATGTTTCACTCAGCTAATTCATCCTTTCAGTTGCTGTTGCTGTTGTGCAGGAAGAAAATCATTTCTAAGTCAACCCAAGATGTTTTCAGTGTCTAAACCTGATAGGTTAATTCACTGAAAATGACTCTAACTGGAGATTGAAAGCAAATAAAAGGAGATGTTAAAGAAAAGCAATCAGCAAAACAAAGAGCAAATTCCAGCGACAGTGAGCGTCAGCAGGCATCTGGCAAAATGCCTGGTTTGAGAATTTTTTGCATAATTTACAACTTTGGACTGTAAAATGATTCCAGTATAGTACTGAATTAGATAATTAGTTTATTCATGAGTCATCTAAAAATGAAGTTGAGAATCAGGTTGTTCCACATGTGTAAAGGACTAACACAAACGATGTTTCTCAGGTTGAAAGTGTCTGACTGCACATCAGGCTGGGGTATTCAAACTTCCTCTACCTGTGAAATTAAGAGAGTCACACATTCAGACTCCGGGGTTTACTGGTGCCAGTCCACACACGGTCACAGCAGCAACGCCATCAGCATCACTGTCAATGGTAAGATTCATTAAACTGCATTTCAGCATGCCTGAAGGAGAAGCTACATAACTCCTGCTTCCTGTTTCTATGAAATTTAATGTGACTCATTCATGTGTGAATCAGCTCTTCTCTCTCCAATAGACTTTTGCAACATTTGCAACTTTACACGTCGGTGTTTTACAGGGAACTAGTTGTGATAAAGGGAAGCACATCAATATAAACCAAAAAGGTTTAGTTCAGTTAAGTGGACTCATTTTTATAGAGAACTTGCTTCATTCATTCGGGGAGATCATGACTCAAGAGTTGGGTGTTCTTCTTGTAATCTTAAGGTTGCCGGTTCGAGCCCCGGCTCGGACAGTCTGGTCGTTGTGTCCTTGCGGGCAAGACACTTCACCTGTCGCCTACTGGTGTTGGCCAGAGGGGCCGATGGCGCAATATGGCAGCCTCGCCTCTGTCAGTCTGCCCCAGGACAACTGTAGCTGCCTCCACCAGTGTGTGAATGTGAGAGTGAATGAATAGTGGAATTGTTAAGTGCTTTGAGGGGTCCCGAAACGCGTTATATAAATGCAATCCATTATTATTATTATTATTCTCCCATTAACACAAGCACTATTGACTAACTTGATATTTGGCATTGAGACTGGTGCAGTCAGGGATTGAACCACCAGCCTTTTGGTTGGTGGTCTGGCTCAGGGCTGCAGCTCCAAACAAGCCACACTTTTGCAGTCTAACATTTAACATTCAAGTCAAAGTTTGTGAGCCGTAGCTCTTTGATGTCTTTCTGATCAGCAGCGACCTGCTCTACTTTCTGTGCCACAGCCAACCAGAGCTAATGTTGCATGTTATATCTGTAAGCTCTCTGCATGTGGAAAAAATGATCTATAATGCTGCACATTTCTTGCTGCATGGGGCTGTTCATGATCTGTTTTAGAAATGGATGCCTGATTAACCTCTATGAGGCTGGTAGCTAACCTGTGCAGTGTTAGGTTCCCTAAACTGGGACGCTGAAATAAAATCATTTTTAAAAGCAGCTAAATTACTTTTTAACAATACCAAAAATGATCCCACTCGGCCTGTTGAATATCAGTTGTGTATAGAGTCCATGTGAAGTCTCTGTGTATGTGGACGCAACACCTCCAGTCCTTCTCTGTAAACCACAGTGACCTAATTTCTTTCCTGCAGAGATTCAGAGATAGCTGATTTTGTTAGCATAATTGTTCTAGGGCAGTCACCTCTTCCCTGTAGGCTGTCTCCTCACCTGAAATCACACAACAACATATTTCATTTTTCTGGAGGTTTAGAGAACCCGGTGATCCTGCTGAGTCCTGCTGCCCCTGTGGTGGAGGGAGAGAACGTCACTCTGCTCTGTAGAACAAAGAATCCCTCCAACCTCCCTGCTAATTTCTTTAAAGATGATCACCTCATCAAAAGTGAAACTGCAAACCACACGACCATCTACCAAGCATCTAAAGCTGATCAAGGTTCCTACAAATGTCACATAAGTGGTCATGGGGAATCACCATCCAGCTGGCTGCTGATACAAGGTAAGGAACAAAGTCACTAAATAACAGCTGTCTGCTTAAGCTGCTGCCTGTGACGTGACCCAGATAAGTGAATGAATGGATGCAGACAGCTGTATAAAGACATAGTGAGGGTAAAGATGACTGAAGAAGAAACATTCAGTGCATCCTGGGACTCCCCCAGCAGCCTACACCTAAATGCAGCTTAACTAAGGGAGGATTCAGGGTAAGAGTGGACATGCAGCCAAAGTCCACAAAAGTCATGAAGCCAAAGTAACTTGTGTTTTGCCCACATACACCGATGGTGATCTCACAATCTAAACAGATTAACTGGCATTCATCAGGATTCATTCAGTTCAAGTATGAACAGGATGGTTGTGAGTGTGCTGAAGGAACATCCTAAAAATCTCTTCTTTACTCTTGGATTTACTCAGCAACATAATAAATACATTGATTGAATTTTGTTGCATTTTTTAGTGTAAAAAAGTTTCGACACGTGTATCATAGAAACAAAGTGAATAAGCAAAACAGAAGACGTCTCAAAATAACAGGAAATGTGAAAACATTGACTACAGCCCAACATATTTTAACTCACTGAGTCTTGTTCTGTCCCCAGATCATTCTGACCTTCCCACTCTCACACCGTCTCCCAACTCAGCTCAGATGTTTGAGTATAAGGACTTGAATCTGAGCTGCGGCATTCAAGGATGGACAGTCAAGAGATTCAGCACCTTTGATAAACAAGTGTCCGGATGTGAAGTCTGGGGAAAAGCTACTTCCTATGGTTGCATCCTCCACAAAATCAAGGGGCTCGACAGTGCTGTTTACTGGTGCGAGTCTCCTACACACCAGCGGAGCAACTCGGTCAACATCACAGTTTATGGTAGGAGCGGGTTAAAAATCTAATTTGAAACAAAAGCCCTCAAAATGTATACAAATGATTGGAAACTAAACACGTAATAGTCATGCTTGTAAAACACGTGTCAATGTTGTTATAACAAAAATGGTTAAATGAACACTTTTTGTTTTACACACAAACAGTGGAGCAGTACAGCTTCACAGCTGAGCTCAGTGGATGGATGCTTTACTATGAACAAACATAGTCGAGCTAAACAAAAAAAACATGCATTTCTATTTCACTGATGCTAGTTTTGTTTTCTTTTAGTTAACAGAATCCATGATTAATCACAAAGCTGTAGTGCTGCACACTTCTAAAGCGGATAAAGTAATGGTGGAGACAAAGTGCGCCATGTTTAATTTCTAAGGTCTAACATACCAGGAAATAAGAAAAAGTAATTAACACATAACTTAATGCACCATATCAGCACAAAAACTAATTGGAAAAGCAGGCTGTGAAAACCTAAATACACCTCACAATGCTGCTGCTTGTAGAAAATAATAGTTTCCAACTTCATGAGAATAGGTTGGCCAGCCATTTTTGACCAGGATCTGTCCTTCCATGTACATATTAAACAAATGTACAGGGAAAGTGCTGCATATCTGCAAGAAACGTTCATGCAAAAACTAGTTCAGTCATTTATTACTCAGAATCTGCACTCTTGTAATTCATTATTATCAGGATGTTCAGATGACCCACAATGACAGTGACTACTGTTGTAAATTGCTGCAATAAAAATGAAACCGAATTGAACTGCATCTTGTAGAAGTACTCACACTGATGATCAAATAATCAAGTGCATTTGACTAGTAGCACCTGCCCAGAATACTTCCTCACCCACTGTTTCTCTATTCTGGCTTAATTTGTTTTATATGTCATGTCATGTAGTTCCTCTGAGGTTTTACTTACTTAATTTTAAGAACTTTAAGGAATCAGAATATTTTATGTCCTGATACTTGAAACCTTAGTAACTAAGGAAGGTTTACTTTCTTTATTTACACTGATTTTATCTGCCTCTCATCAGACAGTGCTAGATAAATAAAGCTGAATAGCATGTTCTGCTACATGGCATGTACTCGTGTATTCAAACATTTTGTTTTTATCTCTCAGAACGAGAATATACTCCAGTAATCCTGCAGAGTCCCGTCCTCCCCGTGATGAAGGGAGCTAACGTTACTCTGCTCTGTGAATCAAAGAACAGTCAATCCGACATCCCAGCAACTTTCTATAAAAATGAATCTATTATTGGGACTGCGCCTAGAAGTCACATGATCATCTATAACGTCACAAAGTCTCATGAGGGCATGTACAAGTGTAACATGAGTGTGGGAGTGTCTCCATTCAGCTGGCTGTTCATCATAGGTAAGGACTGAAAATCCAAGGAATGACATGACTGGTGACTTTGGTCTTTTTTCTTTGATGTGTGTTAGACACTGTTAATCTGGTTTAGAGAGAAGATAAAAAGAGCTTTTTTCCAGCAAGATCTTTGTTTGTTTATAGATCCTGAAGATCCTGATGCCCCCACCTCAGATCCTCACAAAAACCTGTCTTCTCTGGGAATACTGCGCTACATCTTGGTGTACTTCCCATATGTAATTTCCACATTCCTCATGGCTTCTATATATCGCATGTCTGCAGGTAACACTCATCATTATGTTCAAATATCACCCATCCATCTCGTAGTGTTGGATCTATAATCTTTACCAGAATAGAAAAACACTGGTTACTGAACATGAATATGAGTTACTATGTAAAAATCAGAGAATAACCAAAGTTATTGCCGCTTTGATGGAGGAAATCAAAATGCCTGAGCCACATTTAATTACAGTTCACACAAAAGTCGATAAGAAAAGCAGGAAATTGGCAGACGAACTGGCCAACATCTACAGAGACATGTTTTCAGGGCTCTTAATCTAGCAGTTTCCTAGAAATCTGGGATGATGTGTAGAACAGCATCAAAAACAGAAATTCATCATTAGCGTATAAGTGCACCTGTATTTATTCTGTTTTTCACATCAAAATGATTTGTATTTGAACAAGGATAACAAAAGACTAAGACATCTTATTGTGGTTCAATTTTCACTACTAATCGGGTTATTTAGGGACATGATGGATAATATTAGATGATCTCATAGAGGCTTTGTGTTTCAGAAGCAACCCTTGGTAACCTCCAGTCTCTGTGTGTTTATTGTCAAACCAGTTGCTGAGTGGTTGTGAGGTGAGATCAGTCACATAAAGGGTGCTGCATCAAAAGCCTTCTTGCTTTGGACACTTGTAGATTGCAGTGGTTGCCCAGATGCATGGAAGATGCAGACTTTGCCTTAAAAGTAAAAGTTACGCATCATCTGGTCTCTGTGACACTTTTACCACAGCTTGGCAAGTATTTGGCATTTATTTGGAGACAAGTTAGTGTCTTCCTTTCAAATTATAGGCAGCGTTTGCAATGTGCTAGTGACCAAATTAAATACAAGGAGGTCCTCAATGTATAGCTTTTTACAACCAGCTTCATGTTATGGACTGCCAGCAACTTTAGCAACCACTCATTGAGTCACAGAATACACATTATTTCAGAGGGGGTCAGTGACTGGATTAATGGGACCAATGGGCTAATGACTCAAAATCAATATACACAAGGGATGAATGAAAGCTTAAATTTAAAAGCCATGATCTTCAGGCCCTCAGGCAGCGCTGCAGTAACGTCTTGATATTCACATGTCCCGGAAGTCTGACTTTGCTCTTAAACAACCACAACATGCGTCATTTGCTTATCTGTACTGCACATTATTTCCGTACACTGAGGGGGAATTTTGTTTTGAAGGCACTTTTTAGTGCCCGTTGACGTTATCTCAGATCTCTCTCTAATGTCGACTTGCTCATCAAAACAATCAACACCAGCTTCACCATCCAGCTGTAGGTTGGTTTTCTTCTTCTACTACAGCACCTCCTGCAGGAGGTGAGGCCTTTTGAGTCAAATGATATCAGTGAAACAAAGAGCTTTAATTGATCCCAAGCATTCAGGAAAATGAATATGATATCAGAGATCAACATGA
Source organism: Haplochromis burtoni (assembly GCF_018398535.1). NCBI lineage: Eukaryota > Metazoa > Chordata > Actinopteri > Cichliformes > Cichlidae > Haplochromis > Haplochromis burtoni. The sequence continues at coordinate 14,594 of NW_024584054.1, forward strand.
GGCTGAACTCAACACAAACATGATCTTAAATAGACAGCATTTGTGCATATTTTGTTACTGTAGCTCTAACTACTGCAGAACTGGCAGATTCCTCCTGCTGTAGTTTCACTGGCAAGCATCATTTCTGCTCATGATATTTTACTCAGAAGCAAATCTAGGTTACATCTTGCAGCTGCGTCTCTTGCTGGATAGATGTATTTTGGATGGCTGAATGCTTCTACTGTTCTCGTGGTCAAACCTGGGGTTGAAATTCTCCCATGTGTGCTGCCCACAACAAGTTTCTCCTCCTCATCAACTCCATGAGTGAGGCCTGAAGACACTTTAGAGCATCAGCCTGGACATGGAGAAGGACACATGAGCATCTCTGGAGGTCAAATGAGCAGCCAGCAGTGGAGCAGCCAGCAGTGGAGCAGCCAGCAGTGGAGCGGCTGCACCGGAGACTGGCCGATATCGCAGTTTCTCTGGGGACTGAAAAGGTGGCCAGCAAAAGAAATGTTGTGGAAAATATTTGATTTTCTTTTTATGTTACTTTAAACTTTCTTTCACTTGCTCAGTTAAATTGAGCTGATTTAGTACCTTTTCCAATAGCTTTCATGCATTCTGTGATTTGTTTGAGCCAACCATGATTGCACTCAGTTTGGCCTCTCTCTGGTGAGAGGATCAGGGTTCCTTCTGTGCAGGCTGTCAGTCATCAGACTGAAAAAACAGACAGCCTGTTTCGTGGGGTGTAAGCATTACATTAAAAAAAATATTCAAGATTCAAGAAGTTTATTGTCATATACACACCGCACTTTGCAGGTTCCCTTCACACAACTAAATACCAACTAACTAAAATATACATGTATATGCATCATGAGTTTTAAGCACTGAGTAGGATTGAAGTCAGAAATAAAGTCTGGTGGTGTTTTAATAAAGCTCCATCTTTAATATCTCAGAGTCAGTTTGCTGCTGTAGCTCCACAGTCGCCTCTCAGAGATGCAGTTACAAGAAGCCATCAGCAGGTGGCAGCTTAACATCACGATTCTATTCATTTTGAATATACTTCTTCAACCCAGTAAAGTTTGAAACTAACAGTTAAATTCTCCCTTTGCCCTAAAAATAGATCCTATAAATAAAATCTCACCTCTAACCCTGATAACGTTTGTTGCCAGGAAAGCACTGCTTCATTTTTCATGTTAAGAGGTCGAAGATGTAAAAAAAACACACAGCAATGAATTTACAAAAAAAAAAAAAAACTTTATTGATACAAAAATCAAAAACAACATGCAACAAAATTCATGTAAAACCAGGACTTCAAAACATGACAAAGAGTTTAAGTTAGAAATTATGCTCAGTGGTGACGTCAGCCATGACATCATCATACGACTGGTCCTCATCTTCCTCGGTGGGTGGAGGCATCGTTATGGAAACATGTGAGCTCCTTCCTGTTAGGCGCAAAGTAAGAAATGATAACAGTGATGAAACAAACTGTATAAAGAAGTCATTTTTCTTTTGAATAATACATTCCTAATTTGAACTTAATTTGACATCGACTGTAGATGTTAACTTATTCTTGTCTGACGATAGATTTGAGCTTCTATTTGTCTCCATCTTAAATAATTTGGGGCCAACAGAAAGTGGGATGGAAACTGTTAAGACAGAAAAACTGGACCGCCAGGTGTATTAGACTTTATTTGAATTGCAGATTGTAGTGACTAAAACTAACATGTGGCTAAAACAACTTCCAAACCTAAG
>NW_024584054.1:16352-18581 GCF_018398535.1 Haplochromis burtoni
TCATTTTCCTGAATGCTTGGGATCAATTAAAGCTCTTTGTTTCACTGATATCATTTGACTCAAAAGGCCTCACCTCCTGCAGGAGGTGCTGTAGTAGAAGAAGAAAACCAACCTACAGCTGGATGGTGAAGCTGGTGTTGATTGTTTTGATGAGCAAGTCGACATTAGAGAGAGATCTGAGATAACGTCAACGGGCACTAAAAAGTGCCTTCAAAACAAAATTCCCCCTCAGTGTACGGAAATAATGTGCAGTACAGATAAGCAAATGACGCATGTTGTGGTTGTTTAAGAGCAAAGTCAGACTTTGAGGGGAAATAAACTCAAATCAAACTGAATTATAAAGGTGGAAAACCTGTGAAGTCTTATCAGAAAGTGACAGTGTGATATGACCATCTGAGAAAAAAGTCCTGACATTTGAAGAATACAACATACCGGCAGCCTGTGCATCATAAATGATGAGAAAGCATATCTGTTCTTGCGTAGGAAATTTGTAGCCCAGTTTAGCATAAAATAAAAAGAGGAAATAAGTATGAGGGTAGTAGTGCGGTCTCTGTGAGTTTCCTGATTTGCAACAATATCATTAAACTCAGAGGACTCAGCGAATCAAGCAGCTTTTCCACAGGTGAGTCTTGTTTACGCTCAAAACTTTTGTGCTTAAGTTCTAATTTCATGCTTAAGTTGAACGATGATTTGTAGCAGCTTCTTCTTCTATAAACACACAGCTGCCTCAGCACCACAGTTGGCTCCTGCCAGTGTTCAGGCTGCAGATCTATTGATGTCATTACAAATTGGTTATTGTTGTTGTTGTTATGGACAAAGACTTGGGGTGTACTGGTGCCAAATGCACTGATAATCAGCCTCACACTCTTTTATGGCTTTGTTATGAACAATCAGCTAATAGCATTTTCTTGTGTGCGTTGATCACTGTTCACTACCATTCAAATGTTTGGACACCTTCTCATTTAATGTTTTTTCATCTTTCGTCCTGGAAATTGTTTTTAATGCAGTTATGTAGTAAACAAAAAAGTGCGAATCAACTCAAAACACGTTTTATATTTTAGATTCTTGAAAGCAGCCACCCTTTGCTTTGTTGACAGTGCGCGTTTCAAGTATCACTTTTAGCTTGAATATCAAAATATAAATGTATTTTACCAGAAACACCAGAATCTCAGGTTAAAGCTTTCATTTGAACAACCATCAAACAGCTAAAACAGCAAATGACAGCAGGTAAACCGATTCCAAATGAAGCCGTAAACACAAAGCTCACCGACGGCACGCATACAGACCTGCTGCTGGGGCTGAAAGCCAACATCTCACATGTTCTGATTCTGCACATTTTGTCACTCTCCAATCAAAATTCACTGAAACAGCAGAAGAAGGAGATCAAAACTACGCCTCACATTTTATAGACATTTACATTCACAGCATAAACAGTTCCCTCTTACTTTCCCTCTTACCATAAAAATCACACTTCCTGCACAGCTCTCTCTCTCTCGGTGTACTTCACGACCAGTTTCCCATATCTATATCTAAGAAATGTAAACTTTTTAAAACCCTTAGCTGTGTCTCTAATCAAACCTCTGTAACTTTTCTCTGCTTCAGTTCAGCAGCATCACTTACTGTTCATATGCTGATTAATGCTTCCCTTAGTTTTTGTTCTACTCAAGAATATTTTTAAGGTATTTGCTATAAAAAACCAGGCCAGGAAAATTTCCTTCATGTTTTTCTGTGTTTTAGCCTCACTTACACTGACAAAAAGGCATCTGCTGTGATGTTTACACCTGTGATGAAGTCTCACGAGTGTTAGTACTGATAAATGATCAGAATTATAATATTTCTTACTATTTGAGGCAAAATTTCCCTAATTTAAATTGAAACAGATTAAAAACAAATCGATTACAGAAATCAGTGCCGATACCCAGCCCTCCTGCAAACCCTTGACCTTCTCTCGGTGAGATTCATGTTGTAGACACCTGCCGTGGTCTTCACTTCACATTCCTTGTCAGGCTTGTCAAACTTGTCAGTTCGCATGTTCTCCCCGTGTTTGCCTGGGTTCTCTCCAGGTGCTCCGGCTTCCTCTCACAGTCCAAAGACATGCAGTTAGTGGGGATAGGTTAATTGATTAATCCAAATTGCCCATAGGTGTGAATGTGAGTGTAAATGGTTGTCTGTCTCTGTGTGTTAGCCCTGTGACAGACTGGCGACCTGTCCAGGGTGTACCCCGCCTTT
>NW_024584054.1:19356-26356 GCF_018398535.1 Haplochromis burtoni
CAGAGAAACACACATATGTACACGCACAGAGAAGGGGAAAACGACACCAAAAATACATAATAATACACAGGTCCATGACTGCCCAGGGATCCTGGGTTGCCCAGTCCCAGGACCCTGACAGGATAGACCACCCGCAGGGGCAAGAGGGGATTTATTATTATTATATACTCAGCCTTGGAAAGAGCAAAGATGACTGACAACCTTGGCCAACCACTTGAAGAAGTATACTAGAGATATTACAGGCAGAAGAATAAACCAGCACTACTCCACGGAGCCATCTGAGGTGTACTCTGAGTGGCAGGGGAACAAAATGAGAACAGTGCCACTAAAGCTGGAGACAGAGCAATAGTGGAAGAGCATAAGGGAGAAGGACGCAACCATGACGGCAATGCTCAGAAAGGGTCATCAGTATGAGCTGAAAGTTGGACATCAACAGGCCCATGATTCACGTCCACTGGCTGAAGAAACTGACTCCACTCCATTAGTGACTAGCAGCACACACACACACACACACACACACACAATCAACCCAGTTGATAGTCAATGAGTCACTTCCAGAAGGGAGCAGTCCCATTTAACTACTGAAGAACAACCGGCCTCTGTACCACATGGATTCTCCTGATGTCGTAGTGGCTGAGTTAACCAGGCACATGGCTCAGTGCATGAGTGGTGCACCAAAAGACATTGGCAGGAATACCAGAGGAGAAACACGAGAAAATATTTGACAGTGTCATCTGCTTATGTATGCATTTATATATCACCAACATATGCAACAATCTGATGTTACAAGCAAGTTACGTTAAGGATTTTACCTGGTTAAATGTTAGTTTAGCTGACAGCTTTCATCTGTGTACTGAGATGTATGGGCATCCAACTTTGGATCAGCTGATCAGCTTTTCAAGTTGCTATTCAAAAAGCCCAATAATGGGGAAATACAATAATAAAGCCTCAAAGTAACAAAAGCATGAACCTTGATCGGATTAAAGAAGGCACTGCTTAAGTAGATACCTGGTTAATTGCAAGTTAAAGTTATTCTGATCATATTCTGAATGATTTTCCATTGTGACTGGGGCCCAGTTAAACAATGACTACGTAGTAAGACAGTTTTGAGATGTTTAGACGAAATACAGTTCCTATGCAATATCACTACACAAGATGGAACATGTCATTAACACAGTAAGTGATGTGATTTAGAAAGGAAATAAGCATAATGACATTAGAAATGGATTAAAACACAATACTAATAATAAAGTGTTAGAATAATAGGTCGGTTAAGACTGAGCAGTGGATTTCTATGACTGCTCCTTCTTGAACTCAATAAATTGGATTTATTTTTCAGCTCCAGAAACATGGCTGACACAATAAATGTGACTTCATCTTCCAACCAGACCTGCGATGCTGTTAACACTTCAGCCTATCCTTTCTTTATGCTGGTCTACAGTCTAGTGTTCCTGGTAAGTTTCAAATCATCAGATCACTGTTAAAAATGTGTTAAAGGTTCTCAGTGTATGTGCTGAAGTCCTGTCCTCTCCATCCTTTCTGTGTTTCTTTAGGTGGGTTTAATCCTCAATGGCTTCATCATGAAGTTTCACTTTTGTGGAGCACAGCAGCGGGCATCGAGCAGCTTGAAGATCTACCTGAAAAACCTGACAGCTGCTGACTTCCTGCTCTGCCTCTTTCTGCCACTCCGCATCACCCACTATGCCAGCAGCTCTGTCATCATTCGGCAGCTCTACTGTAGTTTTGGAGCTTGTGCCATCTTCCTCAACATGTACGCCAGCATCATATTCATGGGCTACATCGCAGCCAACAGGTAAACTTCATGATGAAGATTAGAGGAACCTTTTACCTTTTACTCAAACTGCATTTCATGGTAATGCTGTTTACGCCTGACAGCTTGACTAAAGCGCTGACAATTTTGACTTTATTAATGATTTCTGCTGATTTCAAACTAATAATTAATAAATAGTGACTGATTCATCTACTCAACCCCCGTTTCTTTTCTCTTCAGGTATCTAAAGATCGTCCGACCTTTAGGAACTCACATCCTGCAGACAGCAAAAACTGCCCACATCATTTCCATCATTACCTGGGTCTTTCTCCTGGTTCCGACTGTGACATACACCATCCTGTTTTTCATCACCCAGACCCCAGTGACCTCTAACCCCAGCTGCTGTGATCCCTTCTTTAGTGAATCAATCAAGTTGTTCTTCACAATCATCCACACTTTGTCTCCCATTATCTTCTTGTTGGTCTCCATATCCCTGGTCTTCTTCTACTACAGCACCTCCCGCAGGGTGTTGCAGGCACAGCAGAGGCAGCTGGCCTCCTCTGGCTCCGAGAAGCTTGTGAAGTCTCGCAGGAACATGTTGGTGCTGGTCAGCATCTTCTGTGTTTGCTTTGTCCCCTATCACCTGGCTCGTCTTCCCTATAGTCTTCTGCGGAGCAATGACTCTGTAGGCTCAGTCTTGAACTATGTAATGGAGGTGACCACCATGGTGGCAGTTCTTCAATGTCTGCCTGGACCCAGTTGTTTACTTTTTCCTCTGTAAGTCTTTCCGGGCAAAGGTTAGAAAGGTGTCCAGGACAACCAACAACCAACAAGCAACTGAGGAGAGTGAGAGTACCAAAGAGCCACTGGACAGTGTTCCAGCAATGAAGTAACCCAGTGATTCGTAAGGAAAAGCTCAACATTTTATAAAATACAGAGATTTGCATTTGGTTTGAGAGTCAGATTACACCAGTGAAACCAGTGTCATGGATCCCTAATCCTTGTCAGTATGACTTTCTGCTAAGCACATGAATCAATACAGTGCTTAACACAAACATAAAGACAGAATCAGCGTTTGTGTTGCTTTCAGCTATTAGCACAGTGGCTGATTTAGCATAAACAAATTGAACCAGTCTGGGTTCACATGGATATAACACTTGGCATCTGATGAACATTTACAGAGGACAGAGATGACTCCCTTTGGGGAGAGTGTGATGGTATGATGACAGTTATGAAGTGAGGGTTAAAGCCATGCACACACTGGAAGTGATTCCCCTCATCGCACATGGCTCTGAAAATGGTTGTTGGTCACTTGTGGACATTGCAGGCTATGGTTGCCTGGGTAACGCTTTAATGTATTTATTACCAGGTTGTATATCAATCAGTGGTTCCCCATGTTCTCATTGGTAGTTGCTTCAATCTCTTACCTGGGCCCAGAAAAATGTCGTTCGCTTCATTTTGCCAGAGTGTATTTTTGTTGTAGTCATTTAAAGTTGCAGAATGTCATTCACTTTCTATGTCTCAGGTTGCCAAATTCCTGTGAATTTGATGTATGTATGAAGCTTAAATCTGTAAGAAAACCTGCATCAGAATGAGGCTTAATGAAAAAACGAGTACTGTGTCAAATAAAGCAGCATCTTAACACCAGTGAACTCGTTTTGGTTTCTTTTCTGAATCTTGTCAACAGTTTTTCAGGTCTTCGCTGTGTTCCCTCTGTCTGTCCATGATGTCATAGTGTCTGATCGTGGGTCTGTCTGTTAAGTTCAGTGTCCAGTCTGGATCTCTGTGTCTGTATTTCCTGTTTTACTTAGAAGGTCCATTTCTGATGTGTATAACTGTGTCCCAAAACGTCGGCTGTATCCTTTGGAGGCTGTCACAGCCAGGCGACGAAGGCTGTCCCAATTCAGCGATTCCTTCAAATGCAGACGACAAATTTGAAGGATGGGTCGGGTGTGTCCTTTGTGGCCCACCATATCCCAGATTTCATAGTGCGGCCCAGCCAATTTCAGTTCCCAACAATGGCAGCCGCTACTAAGTTTTAAAATTACTCTTATTAATCTTTCTGGGTCACAAAATAAACTTTTAACATTTCTCAGGTGAGAAAGTAGCTGTGTAAACTTCAAATATCTGCTTTGTTTATCGAGACATTGCATATGTGCAAAAGTGCGCCGATGTTTTTGGAGACGTCTGTTACCCACCCACTCAACCGGGGGATTCAATGGTCACTCCAGCCGGCGAGAGCAGCGGACCTGACGGTAATAGTTCAAACAGTTGGTTGCTGGGGTGAGAGTGGTCCTTGATGATATTGCCAGCTCTGCTGAGGTACCGAGAGTTTGCAGTGACCTCCAGGCTGGGCAGAGAGCAGCCAGTGATCTTCTGGGCTGTGTTGATGACCCTCTGCAGTACTTTCCTGTCCGCAGCTGAGCACCCTGCATACCATGTTGTTATGCCGTACGTTAGGATGCTCTCTATGGTGGCTCTGTAAAATGTCACCAGCAGCCTCTCCTCCAGGTTGTTCCTCCTGAGCACTCTCAGAAAGTGGAGACGCTGCTGGGCCTTTTTAACCACCGCCGTGGTATTTGCAGTCCAGGAGAGGTCATCAGAGATCTGCACGCCCAGAAACCTCATGGAGTGTACCCTCTCCACACAGTTCCCGTGAATGTAAAGTGGGGCCGGGTCTGCTCTGCCCTTCCTGAAGTCCAAGATAAGTTCTTTAGTTTTCGTGGTGTTCAGTTGGAGGTTGTTAACTGAACACCACTCAGTCAGTCTGTTGACCTCATCTCTGTAGTCCGACTCATCCCCCCTTGAGATGAGTCCAACCACTGTGGTGTCATCCGCGAACTTTATGATGGTGTTTGAGAGATGGGTAGGGGAGCAGTCGGATGTGTAGAGCGTAAACAGGAGGGGACTCAAAACACATCCTTGTGGAGACCCGGTGCTGAGTGTGATGGTGCTGGACCGGTGGGGGCCGAGTCTGACAGACTGTGGTCTATTTGTCAGGAAGTCCTTGATCCAGAGGCAGATGGGGGTGGAGAGTCCCAGGTGAGACAGTTTCTGGACCAGGATCTCCGGGATGATATGATTGAATGCTGAGCTGAAGTCCAGAAAGAGCATTCTCACATAGCTTCCTCGGTGCTCCAGGTGACTCAGCGCAGTGTGGAGCGCTATGGTGATAGCGTCCTCGGTGGAACGATTTGTCCTGTAGGCAAATTGGTGGGGGTCCAGAGTGGGAGGCAGACCGGCCCTGATGTGCTGACAGACCAGTCTCTCAAAGCACTTCATCACTACAGGCGTAAGTGCAACAGGCCTGTAGTCATTTGGGCTGGCCACAGCTGTCTTCTTGGCGATGGGGATGATGGTGGAGGTTTTGAGGCAGGGCGGGACGGTGTTTGATGACAAGGAAAGGTTGAAGATTTTAGTGAAGACTCCGGTCAGTTCGTCAGCACATGCTCTGAGAACCTTTCCATGTATTCCATCAGGACCTGCCGCCTTCCTGGGATTCACTGACCTTAGAACACACCTCACTTGATGCTCCCTGAGTGTTAGTGTGCCAGTGCTGGGGGCGGGTGGAAGTGGTGTGGCAGCTGAGGGCCTGGTCGTCTCAAAGCGGGCGAAGAAACGGTTTAGATCCTCAGCCAGTGAGGCATCAGTCCTAGATGTTGCCTGGTTATTGCTTCTGTAGTTGGTAATGTGATTGATCCCCTGCCACATTTTTCTGGGGTCGTTGTCAGCAAAGTGATCTTCAATCCTCCTCCTATAGGCAGCCTTAGCTTTCCTGATGCCTCTACTCAGGTCTGCCCTGGCCGCCCTATACGCAGCCCTGTCCCCTGACTTGAAGGCAGTGTTGCGGCTTTTTAGGAGGGATTGCACTTCGCTATTCATCCAGGGTTTTTGATTTGGAAACACCCTGACCCTTTTGTTGACGGTGACATTGTCAACACAGTTCCTGATGTACGAGAGTACAGTGTCCGTGTACTCCTGGAGGTTGTGGCTGGAGAATAAATCCCATACAGTTGTTGAGAAGCAGTCCTGCAGTTGAGAAAGGGCTCCTTCAGGCCAGGTTTTTATTGTCTTTGTCTGGGGCTTTGTTTTTCTCAGCAGGGGGTGTAGGTGGGGGTGAGGGACATGCAGAGGTGGTCAGATCCAGCCAGGTGGGGGAGGGGTGTCGCTCTGAAAGCATGCCTGATGTTTGAATAGACATGGTCCAAAGTGTGTTCTCCTCTCGTAGCAAAGTCCACAAACTGGACAAATTTAGGAAGCACAGTCTTTAGGCACGCTTTGTTAAAGTCGCCGGCGACAATAAAAACCCCATCGGGGTGGGCAAGCTGTTGTTTGTTTATGGTGTTGAGCAAGAGGCTGAGAGCCGTGCTAACGTTAGCATCCGGCGGTATATAAACAGCTATCACAATAACTACTGTAAACTCCCTCGGGATGTAAAAAGGTCTGCACGAGACTGCCAGAACCTCCAAATCAGGAGAACAGTGTGTGTGAATGATCCTGCTGTTACAACACCACTCGTTATGCACGTAAACACATAGCCTCCCTCCGAAACATGCAAAACAGTGTCCAAACCTTTGTATTTTAGCTTTATTTATGTCTTACACAGCATCCCATACATGTTTATAATTGACCCCATATGTATACTTTTGAGCCTGCATGCTGTGCAATCATTCCACCTTGTAAAAAGAACAGATTACCATGAATCCACCTCCATGATGAATGTGTGCAACTTTCTCATCATCACTTAACAATTCATTTTGTACACCTGTGTATTTTTATCATTTACTTTAAATGTACAGTACTTCGTGACAGCTTTGGTTTTTTTTAAAGTGCTGTATAAATAAAGATGATGATGTTTTAAGTGTTTAAGAAAAATAAAGACTTCTGATGACGAGAATGGTGACTCATGTGGGTTAGACAGACTGCTGAGCTGCTTCAAAACATGCTGAAACCGCATAATTTGCATTGTGCACATGTGGGTGACTATGTGGGTTATTAAACACGACAGGCATGCAGTAAAACAGGTTTTATCAGAAAGAGGAAACTGGACAACCACAGAGGTGCTAGTTTCATAAAAAAGTTTTGAAAAACTGCATCACTGAAGCAACTTAAAGGAAGCTAATTACAAAAAATCCAAACAATTACATTTTTAAGTTATCCGAGTGACTTATATATCATGTTTAACCTGAGTAGCGAAAAAGCGGGGTCTGAAAACGATGAAGCCGGGAG
>NW_024584055.1:0-1022 GCF_018398535.1 Haplochromis burtoni
GCTTGAACAGAAGCTGTGGTTGCAGCTCAGAGACACAGGATCTCTGAAAGTCTCTGAACACACATGGCAGCTCAGGTAATTTTCAAAAAGAGCTCCCTCAGCCATATGATCTTTAAGTATTTTTCACTCACCAAGTTAGTGTCTCTCGAACTTTCTGATTAAAACCCTCCAAATATGTGTTTTTCAGCAGAGATCTGACTCCCTGTAATGGCGTCTCATCTCAGTTCAGCAGAGTCGAAATTTACTTTCATTTTCATGGATCACGATCACGTGTTGAGGTAAAATATGCACATAACATTTGTATTCCCTAGAGGGCACTGTCAGAGTCATTCAGAGAGTGTTCCAGGTTGTGCTTCATGCGAAACACAAATGTGAAAATTTAAATATCTGTGTTTTTTTAAAGACTAAACAGAATATAAAACTATCAAAAAGATGGTGAAGCTGTGAAACAATAGTATAATAATAATATAAAAATTAAATAATTTTGAGTAAAATTCAACTGAATTATTTAAAATCAAAGGTTTATTTGTTCAATTAATTAATCATTAAGAAAAATATGCTTGTTATAAACTAAATGTATACCAGTGAAATAAATTTCCCTTGATTCAATTAAAGATACTGTAAATATCCTGTAAATAGTTCAAGCTCAGGGACACAGGATCTCTGAATGTCTCTGAACACGTTACAGTTCAGGAAAGTTTCTACACTCAACAAATGTCATGTCTTTACAGCTTCAACCTTACAGTCCTTCAAGAAAGCAAAGTTATTTTAGAGAGCTCACCTGCTGCAATGGTCTTCTAGTTATTTAATAACCATCAAACATAATATCTGCTTTTACTACCTGGGCTGTGGCCTCAAACCTGCATAAGATTTTGGACCTTTAGACTTCAACTTTTTTTTTAAATTTATTTTTCAAATGCCAGACAGTCATAAAGCACATGGATGTGTACCTAGTACATAGGTACACATAGAAATGATATTCTATTCTTTTTCTTTTTTATAACACTCAAAAACATAATTAA
>NW_024584055.1:2448-3905 GCF_018398535.1 Haplochromis burtoni
CAAAAAGACACTTCAGATTGCTTTTGATTCATCAGGGTTAACGCCCCCTCATGCGTCATCAGATACAATATATGCATACGTCAAATCAAAACCACAATGACTTTTAACACAGTTTGAAAAGAACATTGTCTCCGTCTCCACGCCAGGTGCTTCCTGTCACTGTCCTGCCCACGCTTATCTTCTGGAACATCAGCAGCACGTCTTATGACAACTGTCAATTTTGCAGACACAATTTTGCAGTTGGAAACAAACATATCTGAACTCTCACCTAGAACATAAACCTACCTACAGTGTATGCAGGTGTGTGTGTGTATATGTGTGTGTGTATGTCCTGACCTCACTTGACACTCTGTGTCACCTCTCGCCTCACCCACTAACACTCACAGTCAAACAGAGGCCACTCTCAAATGTGTTAGCAGTTTACTAAAACTATATGTGTAATATATTGAATAAATGTTTTAATCAAGAACCACTACTAGAAGCTTAATAAAAGAATATAAAAGTATAAAAGATAATAATGAACAACCTGGTTATTCAAATAGCATCATCCAAACAGCTCCTCAAAATAACCTGCACTTACACTCTGCTTTTAGTTTCACTTTTGCAAAAGCACGCTCTGCAAACCTGCAGTTTCCTGTCAAGACTTTTAGGCCCAGAGTGTACTCAGAATCAACAGAATCAGCACATACACACTTAAGATTATAAAGCATTTAAGATTATAGATTCAACTCAACAGTTTAAAGTGGTTAAAACTGCACCTGTAATAAAGGCTAATTGGGTGCCAATATGTTTAAACATCTGAATGCAATATCAATGCTGTAGATTATATTATTAATGCAATGGTAATTATGATGATTATTAACAATAGCAGCAAAATAATTTCCCTGCTCTCCACACTCCCTCTCTTGACCCTCTTTTCCTAAAAAGAGAGTCACTACACTTTACTTGTTTCATTTCTCTGACCCTCTCTAGCCATCCTCTGGCTCAGCAAATCAGACAACAACCTCATGTCATCTAGGTGGTCCAGTAATGAAATGCCAGCTCCCACTCAAGAACACTCCATGAGTAAGATTAGGTTTTTTTTCTGCGTCCCTCTCTTGTGGTCCATCATGCCTCGGGCCTCCAGGATCCTCACCCCGCTGTGGTAGCCGAGATCTCCTGTAAAGGGAACAAAACACCTTTTCCTATGCCTCCCTAACTTATCATTTTTGGGACTCTTTAATCAAAAGCATGATCCTAATTATGTTCTTGACTTTTTGACTTGTATTTATATATATTCTTCAACGTTACTCATCATTTTAACACTCCTAAAACGCTGCTGTCAGAGGTTGTGTGTGGAGGCGTGGAAGAGATGACCCAAACGCTGGACTCACGGTGCAGAAGTGAAGAGGATTTATTGGAGGGTGAATGAACAAAGCAGGAACGATGGAGTGGCTGGCTGGCTGGCTGAAAGACTG
>NW_024584055.1:5808-9536 GCF_018398535.1 Haplochromis burtoni
ACCCAAGCTTAGGAAATTAAAAGAAAAAGGTTAGTTACATCATCTCTCAAAACACCTCAGCAATCCTCCTCTCAGGTATATTTGCTCCGACCCTGCAAACCTGTATTTAAGGAATGAAATTAATTTAATCATCATGTCACATCTTTTCAAACTACTGGCTCTATCCACAGCCTGCATCCTTGGAACTTCCTAAAAACAAAACCTGAACTTCACATTCCATACTCAGTTTTCCCCCTTATGATCCAATCTGTGTTATAAAAATAAACTTAAAACAGAACACTTATCAGTCATGTGTTTCTTCAGTTAATGGTAACATGAGTTCAAAAAATGTTTCCCCTTTAGCATTTGGCATTCTCCCACCCATATAATTTAATATCATAATCTAACCCCAGCCAGTAAAACAGAAATTTTCTCTGGTATACCCTTCCTCTTTCTGGCATGGCAAATTGTTTGTCCACATTTATTCATCCCCACCTTCATCCAGTCACACACATTCACTCACATGCATTCACACCAGGTATTGCTAATAGTGGAGACTGCCGCGCAAATAATCAGATTCTCCACCCTCAGCAAAATGAGCTCATTCATTTGTTTTATTTGTCATAGGAAGATAGTTCTTTATGCTTTTGGACTGGATTGACTCGCTACAATCCTTTTAGACAGGGACTTTCAATCTGATCAGTTACCCACAGGTAGCCTTCTCCTCAGCCAGTTGTAATCTGGAAAGCCCACCTTATATTTGCTCTCATGAGAATTTGTCGGCGCTGTTATTCACTGTTTCAGGCCTGCTTAGAACGAAGATGAGAAAAAGAGAGCCGATTATTAGCTCATCAAAACACAAAACAAAATCACCTGACAGGTTTTCTCTACGTGCACTGTTACAAAAATAATGGCCCCCTCTTAGACATGTCCATGTTTACTAAAACTCCCTCTATTGAAATAAAAACAACACAAACCTAACCGACAGAATCAACCCATCACTACAACAACGACCTCAAGAATCTTAAACACATAAAAGTTTTGCCACCAGAGTCCTGACACTTCCAGGTCAACTGATATAATTTCACCTCCTCAATGCACCGAAAATCTTGTTAAAACCACACAAGTTGCACAGAACAATCGCCCCCTTTATGTACTTTAACATACTTAGATTCAGCATAAGATATAACCCCATTACAACAACATATCATCACTAAACTATAAATTTCCTATCCAAATCTGCACTTCTGAACAGTCTGCTATGCTTCCTCTCCTGAAAGCCTCAGTCACACACACACACACAGGAAGCTTCTTCGTCACCACTCACTCCAGCTAATTTGCATACTGAGTCATATCTCAAGAAGTTGCCGTAACAAGAGAAATACATGTTTAAACATTACCACATTATTGAATTGTTTTCATTTTCTTTCTATACTAATCACTTGCTTTGATCAATCAGTACAAGAGCACTCATAAGTCACTCTTATAAAAACTACTTTAATCACTTTTCTTTTTCCATAACTCACTCCCTCTGTCATATAGCTTCTTTGAGTTATTCCTCAACTTCAAACTTCAAGTGTATTTTATTAAACATTCACACCATTTTTGACACTCATACAAGTAGCAAGCTGATTTTCATTGCGTATGTTTGTGTTCTTAGCCACGTTTAATCAATGTCTATGCATTAATCTTCATGACCTTGTCCTTGTAAGGTTAATACATTTTCTGTTTGTGTATGTGATTTTGCACATGTCGCTTTGCAGTGTTTCAGACTCTTTCACAATTCTCCACTAAAACAGTCAGTTTTCTCTTCCCCAAATTTGCTAACCCAAATTTTAAGTTCCCACCTTAAATAACAGCATTCCTGGTCCTCAGACATAGGTCAGAGTTTGCTTGTGAGGTTCATGGACACATGGCGCTGTGAACAATTCAACCAGAAACTTGCCTTAACATGTCCAGCCATGTTAACCTATAAGTTTCTTCCGACCGCTGCATGTGGAGAATTGATCCAGATCTGTCCCCCCCTAAAGAAACACAACTGAGACATTTTCATTATTACCATGAGTACTTAAACTACCCGTTTCCCTCTCTCTGGTCAGAGATAAGTAGGTGAATGTAAGCATGTTCTTCCTTGCATTTTTATGTATTCATGTTAATGTTCAGTGAGTGTAAGCTGCTTTCTTCATTGCCTCTGTATGTTATAATCAGGTTTAATTCATGCATCTTTTCACTGAGTTCTGAATTCAAACTATCTCACTTCTGATTCTTTCCAAAAATAATTTCACATGTAACAATTTGTGTATGTGTGTTTTCTATTTTTTGTTTACCTCTTTGTTGTGATCTGATGGACATCTCTAAACCATCATGAGTTCAGGCTTCAATTTCAACCCAATTATACCCTATATTCTCGCACTCGAACTCCTCTGGGCTTCACCTCTCACTGGCCCTTTTTTCTTCACAGTGTCCTGTGTGGCCTTCAAGTCTCCAGCAAACACAGTCTGTTTCTTCTCTGTTTCTTTTCAGTATTTTCCTTTTAGATTAAGTCCCAGCCTGGCAAAATATCACATTCAGTGCCTTCAAACAGTCATGTCACACTGCTCTCACCAGCCTGCAGTTCACCGTGCATGTTTTCATCACGTGGTTTCTTCCTCTCTGTTGATCCTTTCAGTCGTCTCTTTCAAGATTACTCCAAGCATGGCAAATCTGAAAATCAGTGTCCAGTGCTTTCCCACAGTTCATTATCCCACTGTTCAACTGCCCAGCCTGTAATTCACAGTACATGTTGCATCGCGTGCTTTTCTTCCATGCTGCTGCTGGTGTCGTCAGCCGTCGTCAGTGTTAATGGTTCAGTTGCACCGTCTTTTGCCTGCTGTTAATTCTTCAAGTCCACGATGTCCTGTCGGTCTTCATCAGGAGATTAACTGTCCTTTGAGCTTCTTCTCAGTATGGGGACGAAGTGAGAGGTTAAGCTGTAAAATTTTAAGCCAAAACCTGGCCTGTTTTCCCCCCAATTCTGTCAATCTATCCTTCTGCCGCTGTACTCAAGGTTCCAGGTTGAGAGAAGTCCACCTGTATTCACACACTAAAGCGTACAATTAATATCCTTTTCATTTCTTTTCTTAAAACCTCCATTTGCTTCATCTGCCTAGAGTTTAACTCGTGTTTCTCTCTCTGTGCTCACTTGTCACAGTGAGTCTCCTTTTATGGGCATGCAAAGTTCCTGTCACACACACCATTTCCTGTCACCCATGCAGCTGCTCAGAGCCATATTTTCTGTTTCTATCTCTCCTGTTTTTTACAGCCTAATCAAACTCTTTAGTTCTACTAAGTCTTGATCTAAAAACAATTTCGCCCATCAACCCTTATTTCACGCACACCCACTTTTAAATATACTAAATCGTTTGCATTTGTCAAATCGTCTCACACACACCGCCTTTTCTCTCACACTTCCACTTTTTCACTCACTCTACTATCAACTTTCATAGTGTTATTATTATTTATTCTTTTTGTACAAATCACACCCAATCACTCAAAACCTACTACTCACAGCATTCACACACTTAAACTGTGGCAGGAGTTCAGGAATATAACTCAAAATACGCTTTCCTAAGACTATTTTAGACATGCTTTTCATAATCAGAAAGAGCAAGTCAAAGAAAAACAATTGAAACCTCTATTAATTCTCACAGCACACACATAGAATAGAAAAAATAAAACACACCAGCATCTATTGCTGATGAGAGGTTACT
>NW_024584055.1:11374-14820 GCF_018398535.1 Haplochromis burtoni
AACTTTATATATAGCCCTCTAATAAACATAAATGGCATCTTAAACACACATTCAACAATGTTTGCAGCAGTATTTGTAAAACCAACTATGGTTTAAACAGTTCACTGCTTAGTAATTTGCATTTTCACATTCACACACACACCGTCTAAAAATAGCTCCAGCACTGCCTCAGACTCCTTTCACACAGAGATCTCTTATTTTATATTACAAAGACGTCTTATATTTACAACCACTGTCAGGCCTGACAGTAAATTTCAGCTGACATATATAAATTGTTTGTACAGATGCATGAAATCCTTGAATATTAATTGTTTTTTAATATTTTCTTTTCAAGGTTTGAAAAGTGCTTGAACGTCTGACATGGTGCTTAAAACTGCTTGAAACTGTAACTGTATTTTATTCACCACAAATAACTGTATGATTGAATGGTTTTCTTATCAGATAGAGAAATAAAATGAGTCGCAAAGTCTAAAAGCACCTGTTACTCTTCACTCCATTTAATTCTACAAGGCATGCTGTATAATTGAATACAAACAACGACAGTTTGGTCTGCATTTCTTGAAAGATTTCCCACAAAGTTAGTTTAAAGTCTGCCCACTGTCTGGACTCTCTAGAGCCTGAGATAGTCCAAATTGGGGTCTGTTCTATAGCAAATACAGAAAAAACTTTTAAAAAAGCAAATAAATTGATGTTCTTAAAAATCTTATTGTTTGCTTGCCTTTCTTCTGCACCAACATTTGGATCACCTAAGTCCATGACAGTCATCAGTCATTCAGGCAGTAATGCCTGGACTGGAAACAAGCCATCCTTAAAATATTATAACATATCAAGCTTCTGTGTTTGAATGAAAAACAAATGTGTTGTTTAAACTAGGCCATCCGGGAGTATCTTCATCACGTAATCATTTATGCTGCCACCACTTTCCAGACCCTCTTCCAGACCGATAAGCCGAATATTCTTTCTGCGGTTTGTGTTTTCCTGGTTGTCTACTCGGGCCCATAGTTCAAGCTTTTTAGCATTTTTGCCACTATCTTCTGTTATGTTCCTTATTTTGTCTTCCACATCTGAGATGCGTACCTCAGCTTCGGTTATCCGTATTTGGATTGCACTGCGTTTTTAAATTCCACCATGTCTGACTTGATGTGAGATACATCGGCCGCAACACTAGTTAGGATAGCTCCAAGCTTAGTCATTTTGGCAAACAGGCTGCTTATATCCATCTTTGGCCCTTCTTCTTGGCTAGCAGGGCTAACATTGGCACTGCTAGCATTACTTTCCCCCACCGCCATCGTGGAGATTCGGGTTTGCACGCTCTTCTTCTTAGTTTCTGTGGCCATGTCTCTCAATAAATTTGAGGACACTGATCTAGCACATTCTGCACATTCACCCAGTGTATATACTATATGTATGTATATATATATAATGTTCTTCCTCTACACCCCCCCCAATTTTTGCACATGTCGAGTGTCAGGCTACATTTCACTGTGTGTTATACTTGTATAACTATGCATGTGACAAATAAAGAACCTTGAACCTAGCAAGTCACCGCAGTGAGGAAATATATTATTTGGGAGTGTTTACCTTTTTTAAAACTAATGTAGGGTCGACAGGGGTCAGAGACTCTCTATGGTGCGGCCATTCCCAAACGCTCCATCACGTGACTCCGAGCAATTCGGATATTTAAGGACTTGTCCCATCCCAATAACGAACTGTTTCAACTTCTGCAATCAAGCAGGCTCGGCACTATCAGCGCATAAAGAGAGAGACTCAAGAGGAGCTTCTACCCTCAGGCCATCTGAGTCCTAAATCAGAACATACCCAAAATCCCCTCTTAGCATAACCAAAAGGGACTGAAACAGGACCTTATATCATATTTTTTTTAATCACATTTTAGAACTTGAACCGTCATATTACATATCATATCTGATTTATTATTACATCATACGCTGCTACACTGATTTTATTTTTTGCAGAGGGAGTGGTGCAGGTGCCTTGATGACAGAATTCATCATTGCTGATTGAATCCAGTTTCGGACCTTATTGGATTCCTCCATCCAAGTTTATATCGATTTATTTTTTCATCAGTATTACTAGTTTCTCATTGTCCACTGTCATGTTTTTATTTATTTTATTTTAATTTATCTATTTATTTATTGGTATTTCTCACACTGGTCAGGTCATCATATTTCAGTTCATGACAACCTTGAAAGTTGGAGTCTAAAGGTCTAAAATCTTATGTAGTAAAACCAGACAGTAGTGTATTTGGTGAAAATTAATTAACTAGAACACCATTACAACATGTGAGCTCTCTAAAAGAACTTTCTTGAAGGACTGTAAGGTACAAGCTGTAAAGACATTACATTTATTGAGTGTAGAAACTTTCCTGAACTGTAATGTGTTCAGAGACATTCTGAGATCCTGTGTCCCTGAACTCGAACTACTTCCAGGATGTAGTCCGTTTACAGTAATACAATAGTCATTTTAATAGAATATGTTCAAATTACAATCACTTCACTTGTATACATTCAGTTTATAACAAGTACATTTTGATGATGTATTATTTGAAAAAAATTAAACCTTTGATTTTATATACTTCAGTTCGAATTTACTCAAAATTATAAAATTTTTATATTATTATTATTATTATTATTATTTTCACAGATTCACTTTCTTTTTGTCAACTTTACATTCAGCTTAGTTTTAAAAAAAACTTGGAGAGGTTACCGATTTTAAAATTTTCGCTTATGTGTTTTTTGTGAAGTGCAACCTGAAAACTGTCTGAATGATTCTGACAGCACCCTCTGGCGGATACAAATATTATTTGAACATTTCAGTTTAACACGTGACTGTGATTCATGAATGTGAAAGTAAATTTCGACACTTTTGAACTGAGCTGAGACGCCATTACAGGGAGTCAGATCTCTACTGAAAACACACATTTGGAGTATTTTAATCAGAAAGTTCGAGCGACACTAATTTGGTGAGTGAAAAATACTTAAAGATCAAATGGCTGAAAAAGGTGGACTTTTTGAAGATTATCTGAGCTGCCATGTGTGTTCAGAGACTTTCAGAGATCCTGTGTCTCTGAGCTGCAACCACAGCTTCTGTTCAAGCTGCCTGCAGAAATTCTGGGAACAAACTAAAAACAAAAACTGTCCCATTTGTAAAAGAAAATCTTCAAAGGATTTTTTAACTGTAAACTTCACACTGAAAGAACTTGCTGATTCATTTGCTGAGAGACAGAAAGCTAGATCATCTGAAACAGAAATTGGAAAGAAGAAATTAACAGTGGTGTGCAGTAAGCATGAGAAAGTGCCTAAACTGTTCTGTGTGGATGAGCACAGAGCTGTGTGTCCTGTGTGTGAGTTTTCTCTCCACCAGAGTCACAAAGTGGTTCCTGTAGAAGAAGCAGTCAGTGACCTGAAGGAGCAGCTGAAATCTGACTT
>NW_024584055.1:15373-16775 GCF_018398535.1 Haplochromis burtoni
AGCAGCAGCTTCCTGATAATCCAGAGAGAAACACTAAGTATGCCAATGTTTTTGGCTCTGAGGGCTTCAGTTCAGGGAAACACAGCTGGGAGGTGGAGGTGGGAGACCATCCTTGGTGGAGTGTGGGTTTAGTTAAAGAGTCAGTTGACAGAAAGGGAGAGCTTTTTGTTTCACCAAAATACGGAATCTGGTGTGTATTGCATCGCAGTGGAGAATACACTAATGGTGCTGGTCAGACTGTGACAGTGAAGAAGAGTCTCCAGAGGATCAGAGTCCAGCTGAACTATGACAGGGGGGAGGTGTCCTTCTATGACCCTGAAGACGCGACTCACATCTACACTCACAGAGACACTTTGACTGAGAAACTCTTCCCATATTTCTGTGTTGGAAAGACAGCAGATGTAAAAACCTCTGATATCAAAATCTGTCAGACTGAGATTTGATTGTAAAGTGATTCTTTATTTTAACTGTTTTTGTTATTGTTTTTTCAGTCCAGCAGCTTAGTTATAGGGAAATTATTAATCAAACTATCTAACGTCATTATCAGGTTTTATTTTATTTTTTTGATCTAGCAAAACTATCAGCAAATCAATGAAACCAAAGGAACTTTTTCATGTGAAAATCTTGTGACCCACTCAAGTTTCTGTGAGAAACTTTTTCTTTTTATGTTTGTGGGATTAAAGAAATTATTTTACTGATACTATTCATAACTATCATCATTACCATTGCATTAACAACATAATCTACAGCATTGATATTGCATTCAGATGTTTAAACATATTGGCACCCAATTAGCCTTTATTACAGGTGCAGTTATAACCACTTCAAACTGTTGCGTTAAATCTATAATCTTAAATGCTTTTGAATGCTTGAATGTTCGCCTCAACCCGTCCTTGGACTCATCAAACCCACATGCTCCGGGATTGAATAAAACAACCAAAACCATCAAATTAATTCTAAAGGACGTAGGGCTCATAGATGTATGGAGAGAACTAAACCCCAACAAGAAGGACTATACCTTTTTTTCTCACCCTCATTCATTCTATTCTAGATTGGATTATTTTTTATGTACCAAAAAGACATTAGCAGGGTGATCAATTGCAGTGATTTTTTACCTAATGAATTAGACGTAAGATATAAAAAATGGTCTGGACAAGGTTTAACGGCATATTGTATGTTTTATGATAAGGGAATTATTAGGGACTTCCAATCAATAAAAGATCAATACCAGTTAAGTAAAACTGACTTTTTTAGGTTCTTACAAATTAGGCATCATCTATATAATTTTATACCTAAGAGAACAGATCTTTTTTCTTTACCTGTTCTGAGTATATTTGTCAAGGCTTATCAGGCTGACACAGGCCTTAAGGTGATTTCAAGATTGTACAAGGGTATACAAGAG
>NW_024584055.1:17653-19802 GCF_018398535.1 Haplochromis burtoni
CAAATACTGAGAAGCATTTAACCCTGTAACGTATTTGACATGAGTTTTTGAGACCTCTACATCATCAGTGTGACGATTTTTGTTCCTAAATAAATTGCCCCAAAACGCTGAATGGAATAAAGTGAAATAATTAAAAAAAACCAAAAAAAAACAAACCAATCTATAATCTTAAATGCTTATATGGTGATTATATTGGGTTATAAAAGGAAGGCTCAACTCTGAGTACACTCTGTGCCAAAGTAGACAGGAAACTGCATGCTTTTGCAGAGCGTGCTTGCGAAAGTGAAACTAAGCAGAGTATGAGTGACGTGGAGCTTAGGAGGTTAATCTTACAGTAAAATAGTAGCTGAGCAGAGGCCTGAGTGTATTCGGCAACGTGCTGTGTTTGAGTTTGCTTGGTAACAGATGACTCAGAATAAGACAGGAAGTATACTTCTGAAATGTCTTTGTTTCCTCTGTAAAGTGTGCATTTTTTGGTTGTTATTTTGAGGAGCTGTTGGGATGATGCTATTTGAATAACTAGGTTATTCATTATTATCTTTTATTCCTTTATATCTTTTATTAAGCTTTGAGCAGTGGCATTTAATTAAAGCATTTATTCAATATATACATATATAGTTTTAGTTAGATTGTTACACATATGAGAGTGGCCTCTGTCTGGTTGTGAGTTTTAGTAGGCGAGGTGAGAGGTGAAACAGAGTGCAATTGAGGTCGGGAGACACATATACACACACTGTAGGTAGACTTATATTCTAGGTAAGAGTTCAGACATATTTTTCTTGCAACTGCATTTTGTGCCTGCAGAATTGACAGTTTTGTTGCAGAGCATGCATCTGATGTTCCAGAGATAAGCGAGAGTCAGAAGATGAACAGGAAGCACCTGGCTTGGAGACGAGAGAATGTTCTTTTTAAATGTGTCACAAGTTGTCAACAGAACATTTGTGGTTTTGAAACTTATGCATGTGATGACACAAGAGGGGGCGTCAGAAAACATTCCCTGATGTGTATTTTTGGGCGGAGATCAACGCTGAGTGTGTGACAGTGTTCATCTCCCCACGCGTGTGTTCATTAAAATCATCGTTTGACCTAACCCTCCTGGACCAGTGTTGTGATTTTGAATCCCTTCTGTATCCCTCCTCAATATTTGAACCCTTAACATTTTGGGGGCTCGTCCGGTTATTGAGGGAGAGTGAGTTTGGAAGTTCGAACGGAGAAATCCGGGCAGACACGAGCCAGTGATCGAAGTGAGTGGGCATACGCCGGCTTATTCAAAGGTAAGGCACATACCTGTTGAATTATTTCCAAAGTGTGCCAAATTGGACATGGAAAATTAAAGTCTACTCACTAAATTACTGGTAAAGGTCTGTTTTGATTTTGGTGAAAGTCTCATGAGAATTGAAAGTTGAAGTAATGATAATGAAACGTCAAAAGTGACAGTACTGAGTTAAAGAGATAAAGAAACGACAAGAGAAAACAGAGAAATGTTTAAGAGAATATAGAGTAATAGGTAATTGGTGAAGTGTTTGTGACAGTAAAGTCTCAATTGAATATAAAGCCGGGCTTGGGCATCAATAAAATGGCTTGTGTGATTTTGTGAGGTGTCTGCAAAGTAATTAAAATTTTTAGAACAGGACTCCGGGAGTCCTAAGAAGCGCAGGGTTCAGAGGTAACGCTCCAAAGCGGTCTCAGACGTGGGGCCGTTTCCACTGGAAGTAGGGATAGTCCAGCCGGCAACTGAGGAGAACTGGGGACGCTCCTAAAGAGCTAGTGACCTGGTCACTTTTTACTGTCTGGGACAGTAGGTTGTACTTTTTTGGCCAGCAGAAGTCGGACTTCGGGCGTGAAACCTTAACTTAAAACTTTGGGGAAATCCTTGGCTGTGAAATGCCAAAAATAGAGCTTCAGGCAGAGTTTGGGTTGGTTGATATATTATTCTCCTGAATTAGAAGAAGGTGATAACGATTACACTTGTTAAACTAATTTGTATTACATTGGACTGCTGATTTATTGTGAATGAATGATATTGTTTTATGATGCATTATACTGCTGAGTTATAAGAAATACTGTTTTCAGAGAGTCAGGACCTTGCTTTTTCTGATAGTAGAGGAGACAGAGACCACATTCCACGGGAGCTTCACTCCCGCCGTTG
>NW_024584055.1:19822-26297 GCF_018398535.1 Haplochromis burtoni
TGTACCTGCACATGTGATGTGACAATAAAAGTGATTTGATTTGATTTGATTTGAAATGCAATACAAATACTTGAAACTGACAACACAGAAGAATTTACTGTCACATGTCATGAGTCATATTCTGGTGAAAAAAAAAATCACAAGTCCATACATCCAACCTACAGCAGGACCTAAAACTAGCAGCTCAGTAACTGGGTGTTGGTCCTGTCTTTAGTCCAGGGGTGGGAAACTCCAGGCCTCAAGGACTGGTGTCTTGCAGGTTTTAGATGTGTCCTTGATCCAACACAGCTGATTTTGGAGTTACCTCCTCAGCATGTTTTGAAGTTGTACCGAGGCCTGGTAATGAACTAATCATTTGATTCAGGTGTGTTGATCAATGGTGATATCTAAAACCTGCAGGACACCGGCCCTCGAGGCCTGGACTTCGCCCCCCCTTGCTTTTAGTCAGTTAATAAGTGTCGCAGTTTACTGTTCACACTCAGAAACTTTGAAAAGCAAAGAAATCATTCAGATTTTGACCTGATCAAATATTTACATGAGAAACATGACAAATATTCAGAAACTATGTATTTAAAAGAAACAAGAATATAAAAAGCTGCCCATCACATACACAGTTAAAATAAAGAATCACTTTAAAGTTCAGCAGATTTGGATATCAGAGGTTTGGCATCTGCTGCCTTTCCAACCTCAAAATATGGGAAGAGTTTCTCAGTGAAAGTGTCTCTGTGAGTGCAGATGTGAGTCATGTCTTCAGGGTCATAGAAGGACACCTCACCCCTGTCATAGTCCAGCTGGACTCTGATCCTCTGGAGACTCTTCTTCACTGTCACAGTCTGACAAGCACCATTAGTATATTTTCCACTGCGATGCCATAAACACCAGAATCCATATTTAGGTGAAGCAAAACGCTCTCCCTTCCTGTCAACTGACTCTTTAATTAAACCCACAAACCTGTCAGGATGGTCTCCCACCTCCACCTCCCGGCTGTGTTTCTCTGGGCTGTTTCTCTCCAGATTAGTTTATCTGTTTCTCTTTGGACATCCTTTCTGGATTTCTCTCTGAAGCTGCTGCTATTTGTCTCAATATTTCACACATTCTCGCAACTAATCTTGTATAAACATACAGATTAGGTGTGAATTTGGAGATCTTTAAAGCAAAATACTAAAAATTGTTATTTGACTGAAACAAAATACTGATAATCAGGATAATGAAGATAACTTAGTTGTGCAGTCGTCTCTTGGTGAAGGGATATAAGGTTACCGAATAATCCTTTTTTTTTTTTTTAGAAGTGTCACAGCTCACTGTTCACACTTAGAATTTATATTAACAACATGAAAAATATTCTGAAAATATTCAGAATACTCTTGTTTAAAGAAACAAGAATGTATCTAAGAGAACACATACACAGAGTTAAAAGTCAAACAACAATCACTTTACAATCAAATCTCAGTCTGACAGATTTTGATATCAGATGTTTTGGCATCTGCTGCCTTTCCAACCTCAAAATATGGGAAGAGCTTCTCAGTGAAAGTGTCTCTGTGAGTGTAGATGTGAGTCATGTCTTCAGGGTCATAGAACGACACCTCCCCCCTGTCATAGTCCAGCTGGACTCTGATCTTCTGGAGACTCTTCTTCACTGTCACTGTCAGGGTTGATTGAAGGAGGACCCAGATGTGGAACGTTCTGAATGGAAAAAGTGTGTTTATTTACAAAAAGCTATGAAACAGTGCCAACAATCCACAGTGTGTTCCCATTTCCCAGGCTGTGATTCCTCTCCTTGATATGTGGTGAAGTTTTGTCCTCCTTGGTGCCATGTACACAGTGTACTGCTCCGTCCACATGTTTCCGCATTTGACCTAGCAACGAGAGATATCACAGTGAGTACAGTCTTATCCACCAGCTGACAAAAACACTTAAACCAGTTCACAGGAGATAACAGAAACAACGATCATATGAGCTGGACAACTAACTGTGTTCCTAGTATAACAATCCCACGCCAACTGCCGCTCCACTGCTCTCTTAAGTAGGGCTCATTGACAGGCAGATCGGCAGCAGGTGAGTTTTTAATCCCAGGTGTGGCAACAAAAACCAACATACCACAGCACACACACACACACACTCCCTCCAACTTGAACGCAGGGAAGCGAGGGAACGGGAGCAGATCACACCAACAAACAACCATAAGACAAATGAAACTAATAAATATTCATCAAACGGCCGTGCAGATCTTTAAGTAATTTTAACTCACCAAATTAGTGTCTCTTCAACTTTCTGATTAAAATCCTCCAAATGTGTGCTTTTCAGCAAAGATCTGACTCCGTCTCAGTTCACTTCAAGCATCGATTTGATTTGATCATAAAGAGACAATTTGCTTTTTCAAAGCAGGATTCTGGATTTGAGCTGATCAGACTGAGCTGAATGTAAGTGTGATTATTCAGACTTTAATAATATTGAGTGATGTTATTTTCTTGTTTTGAGCCAAACTGGATTTCTCTACAGGAACTCTGCATTAAAGGCTCAACACACCAAAAAGTGTTTTGATCACATTTGATTGCTCATGCAAGACAGAAACTAGTCAGAGTGACTAATAATGAGCACAAGTTAAATGAGCACATAACACTAAATTGGCTTCATTAGTCCGGCACAGAACAGACTGCTCTTTAATTCTCTTAAAGTCTTTTAAATAAGTAAATTCTGAGACTGAAGGTTTCTGATTCTTATATCAAAAACTACAGTTTAAAGAAACAACCGAGCTGTGGGATTTGGAACAAATGTAAGGATAAGTGTGACCCACTTAACATCGACTGATTGTGTTGATGTGTTCCCGTTTTATTAAAGATGGCAGCTTTTGTTTCAAGGTTTCTTCACTGTGCTTTGCTCCATCACTCCTGTGACCCCAGAACAGGTCCATTATCTTATAAATCTGTTTTACAGTGACGTCAGTGCTACAACTGATTCAAGAAAACAGTTTCAGAACAACGAGAGTATTGAAGAAAACCCAAGAATCAAATGTTCTTTTATTCTAAGAAATCAATTTAATAATTAAAAAACAACAATAAAGGTAGAAATCTCTGTGATAAATGTGTTTAAACTAGCATTGAACTATGACTCGGTGAACTCGGTTCAGTCTTAATGTTCTGTTTTACCTGTTAAGTGAAGTTATTTCTAACATTTGTGATTTAAATTTAAAAATGTGAGAAACTGGAAATAAAATGTTTAAAAAAACATTTTCCCATAAACAAAAATATGACATTTGTCTCCATCTTATGAGTAAATATAATGTATGAATAAAGCACCAATATTATAATTTCTGTGATCAATGTGTTTGAATTAAATAACACTAAATGCTGGGTTAAATGCCTGAGAGCTGATTTTCAGGAAAAATAACTATAACAATAAAACAAAAAAACTTCACTGCTAGTGCTGATGAGTAAAATATTAATCAGCCATAGACAGTATGTTTGCCAATAATAAGAAAATTAAAACAAAAGTTTTACAATAAAGCTTTGCAACTGCAACTTTCCTCATAAGAAAATGTTCACCTTATCTCAGTCTGACTTAATATCATGTTTTGGCAGCAGGGTTTAAAAAAAGATTCAGTTGGCAAGAAGAATAAATTAAGTTTTATTGGTTTTAATTAATCACTCATCTTTCTCTGACAATTATAGTAACTCAACATTTCTTAATAACTCCTGACAAATTATTTATTTAGACCCAGAGTTTATGGAAATACAAGAAAAAGATGTTTTATTTGTCTATTTAAAATATTTACAGATGAACTCGGTTCAGTCTTAATGTTCTGTTTTACCTGTTAAGTGAAGGCATTTCTAACATTTAATGATTTACATTTAAAAATGTGAGAAACTGGAACTAAAATTGTAAACATACACGGCAGACCCAGTGGCATTTTGATACGGTTTATTAATCCTTAGCCGGTTGCTGTTTACAACGCACACAGAGCTGCAGCCCTCCCGCTGCCCGCTCAACATAACCACAACAACAACAACAACAACAACAACAACAACAACAACAACAACAACGCCAACCACAGGACCCAGTACAATATTTAATTCGCGCGGGGCGTGATTGCGGATGCCACGCCCCGCCACAAAAATGTTTAAAAAACCTTTGATAATATGAACTTTGTCTCCATCTTGGGAGTAAATATAATATACAAAAAAAAAACACCAATATTATAAAGTTGGACCTTCATCTGACATCTCTGCAGCTTTGTTCATACAACTCCAAGAGTTGATTCTGTTCATCTGGACGAAGCGTTTCCAAGTGACATGTTCAGTCTCAGCTGACTGCAGGTTTCCCCAATCTTATAAACAGTACATTTGCATAATGACTGAAACCAGCACCACTTTACGTGAAAAGGGAAAGACCATCAGGATGCATCAATATGTTTTCATACAAACTATTTCCAGCTCTGCTCTGTCAGTGTGAATATTAAATGTACTGATAAATAACATAAGTTAGAGTTTATAAAGATGCAGATCAGGTGTGAGAATGTAAACTTTATCCATGATTACATTTGATTTCTGTCTGCTAATGTTTCACACTGAGGATCAGACCAAAGTGAGAATCAGTGACTCCATCAAAACAAACTGCACAAGTCTTCTCTGATATGCAGTTTACGGAGGTGAGGTTAAATGTGAATGCAGGTCTGAAAATAAGAATAAGTAGTTGCTTAAAATAAATTCTGGATTTTATCAAATCTGATTATGATTATTTAATAAAACAGCTTCAGCACAACAAGAATATTTACAAACCAACAGAAGCAAATAATCTTTTATTCTAAGGAGTCAGTTAAATGTAAACAGAACAATGAAAGTTAATTTCCATGTTAAATAAATCTGAACTAATCACTGAATGTGTGTGAAAAGCTGATTTTCAGTCAAACACAACAACAGAATCACTGAATTTGATTTATTTCATGTCACAGAGACATTTTGTGATTCTCAGTGATCAAAGAAACCAGTTAAAGAATAACATTAAAATAATCAATCAAAGGTAGGATCCATTGTGATTCACTGAAACACTGAGACTGAGACTAAAGTTTAAAAATCAAATTAAAACCTGATATCTGACTGAAATGTAGATGCTGCTGAAGTAAACATGTTACAATTTTATCTGTTTAAACATTTTTAACCTGCTGATGTCCCACAGTTTCAGAACTCAGGAAATATTTCTTTGAATTTGGAAAACGATAAAGTAAATTTGCCAATATAAAAAGTTATTTAACTGAAAACAAGGTGCTGATAATCAGGATAATTTAGATCTTGTAGCTGTAAAGTTGTCTCTTGCTCCACCTCCCAGCTGTGTTTCCCTGAGCTGAAGCCCTCAGAGCCAAAAAGAGTATGATACTTAGTGTTTCTCTCTGGATTATCAGGAAGCTGATAAGCTATTTGATCTTCCTTCTTACTCACCAGATTCCTGTTGAATTGTCTGTTCTTCGTAGTTGTATTTTTCAGCAGGAGATCTCACACCTTGCAGTGGAATTTAAAGTCTGTTTGACAGTGTGGAAATGTTTTCATTCATGACTGTTAAAAACAAGTCAACCAGGCGATGGTGTTGTTGTAATACAATCTTAGAAGATCTTGGCAGTTTTGTTTCCATACAGAAAGAAAATGAAAGAAGAAAATTATATGTTGAGCTCTCAGGATTTGCTTTTACTTAAATAAAGTATAAAAATGACAGAAAGAAGGAGAAATCTGAGTTGTTTTAGTCTGCTGAGGAGGATTTCAACTGACAGATACTGTTACGGATTCAAATATTGGGGATGGGTTGAGTCAAACGATGATTTTAATGATCACACGCGTGGGAGATGGACACCGTATGCAGACAGCATCAGATCTCAAAATGGTGGAGCATTGATCAAACTCTTATAGCCTCTAATGGCCCCCACCTTATCATAAAAGCCTAAACATTCACATTCTTTCTCTCAAACGGCGCCTAAGCTACGACCTTGGCTCCCTGTTTATCTGCTCCTGCTGAGATGGGGCAGAAAACCTCTCCAGTATGTTCCGTTCTCTTCTAATCAGACAAATAAGGCGATGATTTTCTGCAAACAGTATTTCTTATAACTCAGCAGTATAATGCATCACAAAACAATATCATTCATTCACAATAAATCAGCAGTCTAATGCAATGCAAATCAGTTTAACAAATGCAAGAGTTATCACCTTCTTCTAATTCAGGAGAATAATGCAAACTAAAACTACATAATAATTCACAATCTTTAATTAGGGGTCTAACATGGCATAAAATAATATTATAATCCCACAATACTAAACCAGTTTTACAACATTTTTGTTTTTCAGCAACTGCCACAGGAAACACTTTCCCAGCATGACCTTAACAACAACATCAACATGGATAGAAAATAAAGAAATCTTTTTACATTTTTAATTAAATCCAAATCAAGACTGAACCAAAAGAGAAAGTGTAAAATGCTAAAAAAAAGAAAAAA
>NW_024584056.1:0-6679 GCF_018398535.1 Haplochromis burtoni
CCCCCTTCCATTTAGAGGAGTAAATTAAAAAGAAATTAAAACGGGTTACCTGAAAGCAGAAGTTAAGAAGCAACAAATCAGGAACTAGTTATTCTAGTGACACACAATGGGAATTTTCTTTCTTCTTTCACCTCACTTGTGACCACTATAAGCAGGAACTGCTCTGTTATTATTATTGTTATTGTTGTTTATGGGGGGGAAATTAGTCAGAAAGGAAAAGGGATGCTTTTCTAAAAGTTTATTTTTCATCAAATGCACAAAATCTATTGACATATGGTTCAATAAAAGGTATGTGGTGCAAAGCTTTATTTGATCCCCCCCACCCCCAAATAAATAAAATACTGACAACCTCACAGGGGTGTACTATGTCAGCTGGGATTGGTTCTAGCCCCGAGACCCCAAGCTGGATAAGTGGTAACATAATAGATGGGCAAATGAAGGATGAAAACAATGACAAAAGTTGGCTACAGTAAAGCAAAGAGAAAAATAAAACAGGCTGAATATGGAAAATTACAATTGCAATTAATGTTTTTACTCAGGCAAAAACAAAAACACCACAGACAAAGCAAAAGACTTAGACCTAAGACTACTTCTCTTCAACTATATCACTTTCAGAAGACATAGGGATGAATGAAGAAGTCATAACGGTCTGCCCTGCATTTTTAATGCAGAAAATGAGACATTTCAACTAATGTATTTAATCAGTTATATGTTTTTCCACACTGAAAGGTATTACAAATATTATGTTGTGTCTGTTACTTGTTCAGATAAGATAAAGGGGATCAACCATAGAATATTTTTTTTCTTAGATTAAAAACAGAAAATAAATGTAAAAAAATGACAGAAAATTTATAAAGTTACTAAACGCTACATTTAACTGTCACAGGCAATATAAATAAATACAATACATACTTTAGTTACACTTCTGTGATACTATGTCTAATAATATGTCAAAATATCAACACCTATAAGTTTGAGACTGCTACCTGTGTCCAATATGTCAATGTGGCGGTGAAGTTGAGGTTATATATAAAAGACAACATATTCGTGCACAAATACACCCATATATAAGACAAAATCTTTTAGAACCACTAGATCCATTACGTGTATATTTAAAGTAATTATATAGAAGCATTAATTATTTATTTAGTTTTTAAAGAAACCCCAGTTACAACATTTTTTGTTAAAAAGGTCCATCTCAAATCCAACATGTTAAAACATGCTATGGCACACTCTCATTTGATCACATAACAGGGATGCGGTGCACCTGCCCTCACCTTCAGCGTTGCCCTGTCTGCACTGAGGCGCCTCAGTGTGTTTTTCTGATAAGCCGCACTTCTTTTCTTAAGAGTGTCGGTGTCTGTATTTGATGCGAAACGAAAATCACCTCTCCACGACCCGGTGGTCATAAAGGAATCATATCGCTCATCATTCAGCAAGGTGCCGCAACGGCTAAAATCTGCAAAACTAGAGGGGCAATAGGTCGTGGGGAAAACGGGCAGACTGGCTGTGGTTGAACGGTAAACGTAGCCACGCCGACAGAGTTTAAAATAAAACACTCCGCTGATTAGAAGGATAAACATAGAAGACACGGTTGAAAGAGCGATTATCAAATAGAGCGTTAAGTTATCGCTCTCTTGTGACTCATCTGCAAACTCTAAAAGTTCGCTTAAAACGGGGAGCCCATCACCAAGCATTATGCTGACTGTCGCAGTGGCAGAGAGAGATTCGAGCCCGTTATCCGTTACTAATACAACAATAGTATGTTTTGGTTCATCGTCCTCTATGAATGTTCTCGTTGTTCTGATTTCCCCTGTATGCAGATCTATCATAAACACGTTAGGCCGTGTTGCTTTGATTATTCTGTAAGAAAGCCATGCGTTATGACCTGAGTCAGCGTCCACAGCCACCACCTTAGTAACCAGGTAACCTCTAGGCGCTTCAGCTGGTACCATATCTTCAGCAATGTAACCGCTACTTTGCACAGGATATAAGACCACAGGTGCGTTGTCATTTTGGTCCTTAATAAACACATTTATAATGCAGGTGGTGGAAAGTGAAGGCCCACCGCCGTCTCTAGCTGTCACTTTAATTTGGAAGTAAACTGACTGTTCGTAGTCAAACATGCGTGAGGTAAAGACCTCCCCCGTGTCTGAGTTGATGCTTAAGAAAGATGACACTTCTGAGTTTGTGTCCTTTGATATTTGGTATTGGATTTTAGCGTTAGACCCGTCGTCAACGTCTTCCGCTTTGACTTTAATGACAAACGTGCCAACGGGTTGGTTTTCCAAGATGTTGGCATTGTACTCGCTTTGCATAAATGTCGGGGGGTTATCATTTATATCGCTAATCGCGATTGGTATAACTTTTACACTAGTAAGTGGGGGAGAGCCCGCATCAGTGGCAGTTACTGTGAGGTTATACTCTGGTTGCACTTCCCTGTCCAATATTCCATCAGTCACTAGCATGTAATAGTTTTTGACCTCCGATACTAATTTAAAAGGAACATTTTTTGAGATCGTACAGGTGACACGCCCACTGCTCCCAGTGTCCATATCATATATATTAATCAGAGCAACCATAGTCCCTGGTTTGGAGTCTTCAGCCACGTTAGAAGAGGCCGACTTTATTTCTATCACGGGCTTATTGTCGTTCACGTCAATCACATCAATTATAAGTTTACAGTGTGAGGCCTGGCCACCGCCATCTTTAGCCTGAACATCTAGCTCGTGTGAGCTAGCTTCTTCATAGTCAATGACACCTGATACGCGAACTTCTCCGCTTAAAGGGTCAATTTCAATAACACCTCCCAACTTGTCAGACAGATGACTGAAGAAATAAGTTATCTCCCCATACACCCCCTCATCCAGGTCCGTGGCCTGTAGCGTGGTTATGACAGTCCCTATGGCTGAGTTCTCTGGCACAGAGGCTTTGAAAACTCGCTGGCTAAAAACTGGGACATTATCATTGGCATCTAAAACACGGATAAGGATAGAAGCAGTTCCTGATCTAGCCGGATTTCCCCCGTCAATTCCATTGATTTTCAGTACATGTTCAACTTGTGCCTCCCGGTCCAATGCCTTTTTAAGAACTAGCTCAGGATAAGCATTTCCGTTCATTTGGTTACCCATTTCCAGTGCAAAATTGTCATTCTGGCTCAGTGTATATTCACGGACAGAATTCGTGCCGAGATCGGGGTCATGCGCGCTCTCTAAGGGAAAGCGCCTCCCTAGAACTGTGGATTCCACTAAATCCAGTTTTATCTCCCCCGTAGGAAACACTGGGCTGTTGTCATTTATATCTGTAATGTCCAAAACTATGCTGAATGCTTGAAGGGGCTGTTCAAGTAAAAGTTGATACTGTAAAATGCAGGCAGTGGCTTGTGCGCAGAGCTCCTCTCGGTCTATCCGTTGGCTGATCAAAAGATTGCCTGACGCAGTGTCCAGTTCACACAGCTGGCTTGTTCCTTCTGCAACAACACGGGCTCGACGAGCATCAAGCTCTTTCACCTCCAGCCCCAGATCCCGCGCAACGTTTCCAATCACAGAGCTCCTCTGCATCTCTTCTGGAAGAACATAACGGACTTCTCCAAACGAAACAGCGGAAAGGAGACTAAGAAATGAAAAATGCAGCCACCACTTTAACTGAGGTCGACGCATCATCAATAAACATTTTTTCAGAAATGGATGCACTGTCGACATTATAGCTAAGTCGTTAACATACATCCAAATACCGAACTGAAAATGCAACTGCAATCCTACGATTTCCTGCTTCTCTGGCTGAGTTAATCATGCTCTATTAAGAAAGCTGTCAGCTCGGATTTCTCTCTCTCTCTCTAACCTCGTTTTTCAGCTCTCTCTCCCCCTCTCTCTAACTCCCTCTCTCAGACAGCTCCACATACAGCCTCTCTCCTTTTCTCCCCTCACACACACACACACGATAAAAAGAGAAATGCGCATGTATACACAGCCGCCGGTCCTAACCCAATACTCTAGTTCCACTGACACATATAGAGGAAGACATGAGCATCCATGACTCAGACTTTATAAAAGAGCGTCACCAAGAGACTGAGAGAATAACTGCAGCTGTCTGTAATATCACCTTCCAGCACGTAACCAAAGTGAGCTCAAGTTGGGAGCTGAACATTAACTGCTATAACTACTAATAAGACAAATACGATCATTGTATTTTAAACAACACGATATGGACACAGTTAAAGCAATATTTATATAATGTAACAGAGTCTAGTATGGGATCCAGGATCTGATGTGGGCCCCGATTGATTATGTGATTGATTAGTATTTTGATAGACAAAGTAGTTCTGACCTAGAACCACTCAATTTATTCTCTATTTATTAAACACATTGTCCCAAAAGGACAGGGACAGGAGTTATTTCTACACAAAATGTTATTTATGCCAAATCATTTGGACTTAAACAGACAGGCAGACAGACAGACAGACAGACAGGCACGCACACACGCGCACACACACATGCACGCACGCACACATACACACACACACACACACACAAAGTCATGAAATGAAAAGCAGAAAAAGTTATTGATGATCTCGCATGCTTGGCTTTACTTTGTTCAACATAATCCCTCTAGTTGCTGCTACGGAGCACTCCAGAATCCAGTTTATTTCCATAAGTAATGACACTAAGAGACAGATGAATCACTCTATCACTCTACTTCCTCTTGCTGAAACAGCAACACCATCCAGCAACATACACATAAATATATCCATGGCACTGCAGCTCTAGCTACAGATTAACAATAATATATCCACATATGAAAAGAACTGTGACTAAGTGATTATCCATACATCAGAGAACAGTAGCTATGACATGCTTATCTCAGATAAACAGGGAAGTCTAATATTAAAAGGTGGCAAGTCTGAGGGGAATGCAGTGGCAAAGGGCCTTTTCCCTCTCTGCACTGTGAAAAATATGACAGCTTTGATACATGAGGATTCATAACGGGTTAAAATATTTCAAAAGAGAATTTGGCTTCATGGGGCATAAAACAAAGGCATATATACAAAATAAACTAATCTCACAAAAAGTAGCTGGATAGGATGATCATGCAGCTATGAAGTCTCAAACTAAATAACACTAAAACAATGCCATTTCACGTTGTACAGGTTTAGTCGGTGTAAATTAAATTAAATTAAATTAAATTAATATTAGTGAACAGTGTTGTGTCAGTGGGCAAGACATTTTGTGAAGTCATATTTTCATAAGTAACTAACTAACTGTTATTCTGTAACACAGGTGTCAAACTCCAGGCCTCGAGGGCCGGTGACCTGCAGATTTTAGATGAGTCATTGATCCATCACAGCTGATTTAAAAGGCTAAATGACCTCCTCAACATGTATTGAAGTTCTCTAGAGGTCTGGTAGTGAACCAATCATTTGATTCAGGTGTGTTGACCCAGGGTGGTATCTAAAACCTGCAGGACACCGGCCGTCGAGACCTGGAGTTCGACACCACTGTTCTATAACATTTTTTTTTTTTGCAGCTGAAAGACTAATAAATTAAAAATAAACAAAATAAAAGAAATAAAAGAAAATGAAAAATAAATACAATAACATAAAATAAAATATAATGATGAGATGAATTATTAAGAGGCTGAAAAATAAGAAAAAAATGACCTGAACCCCAAAATACGACTCACAACTGCAATTCTCGGGAGGTGGCCCTAACTGAGACACAAGAGCGCAAGAATGCGCGTCCACACCGATGAATACAGGAAATGAAAACTGTTAGGGCTGGTGTCTAGCGCCACCGTGAGTTAGGTTTTGCGGAAACACCTTAACACTAAATCTAAGCAAACTACAACTAATGTTCAGTGTATGATTTTTTATCTTCTTTTAAAAATATATTTTTATGTAGAATAAATATGTAAAACTTCAGTTACTATAAAGGAGACAATGAGAGAAAAGAGTTTTACATTGTGAATCAAGTAAACAGTTGTAAAATCAAACAAAAAAAAGAAGACAACTATAAATGTGCTTATTTGTCTTCATAAAATTATGATATCTTTAATTGTATGTTGTTGTTGTTTCTACTAAGAGGATTCAGATTTGTCTGTGTGCCTGGAACTGTTCTTCACATAGTGATCACTGCCTTGTTCTCATCACCACACACATATGCACGTTGTTTAGTTACATTGAGTCAGTTACTGTACTCCAGGTGACTGTTTTATGCTTTTTGTCTCCATCCAGTAGATACTGCTAATCTGCTGCTCTGCATAACTGTTTTCATACTAGACCCTCTCAACCCAAAGGTTCAAATGTAGCTACGTGTATAAAGCTGGTGCAGGAAAATGTTTATGTGCTTTCAGTATGTTTTTGCTCTTATGTCTAGTATTGCTATGTTGATATTTTTGGTATTAAATTATGTTATCCAGTAAGCAGGAGTCACATTTGGATTTCAGAAATACACCTAAATTTACAGTCCAATGATTTATGGTTTCATTTGTTGCTTTTTTTTAAAAAAAAATTAACAAGTGTGACATGCGGTCAGCAGAGTCGCTAAAGAAATCTCAGTTGAGACAATGCAAACTCAAGAGCTCTAATTAAACTACACACTGCCTCATTTTACAACTCATCAGTCACATGAATTAGAAATCAACTTTCACATATTTTAAAATTAAGATCAAAGACAAAGCTGTC
>NW_024584056.1:6740-7817 GCF_018398535.1 Haplochromis burtoni
AATAAATTGAACACACACATATAAAATATCACACTAAATCTATAAGTATGAAAGTATGAAATGTATAATGTTGAAATCAAGCATATTTTAGCCACTACAAGAGAAAGAGAGCTACACCTCTAGGAAACACTTTAGAGGAAAGAAGAAAAAGTTAGAATTAATAAACCAATGTTTGCTCCAAGCATTTAAAGAAACAAATTTGTGATGATAAATTTATTTCTTTGTGCCCGATGAATTGCTGATTTTCATCTGGCACAAGATTAAAACATGACTTGTTTATTGCTTAGGGGCCATACCTCTGAGCACCCGTCCAGGTCTCCAAAGACATCAGCAAAGTCTGATGGACTTTTCTTCAGAGTCTGGTCAGCAGGCAGCGTGTTGTCATTGTATGATGTCACAAACTTAAAGTCACTGGTTCTAGAACCTGTGGTCAGGTACGCATCGTAATTATAAGTGCTGCGTAAAGTTTCCGTCGGCGTCGATGCGGGCTCTCCTGCTGGACAGCGCGCCCGTTTCCATCCCGAGGTCTTTGGCTATATTTCCAATAATGGATCCTCGTTTCAGTTCCTCTGGTAAAGAATAGCTCATGTCTCCATGAGCAACATGCAGCAGAAGGAGGAAACAAATGTTCCAAGCCTGAAACGTGATAGTATTCAATTCCATCTTCAATGATATACCTCTAATATGTTAAAGCAATAACGCAGCAAAGATAGCACACAAGCAGAAATAGGAACTGCAATTCAGCGCGTCTCGTGCTAAACCTAGAGCAGGCAGCGGGCGTGCAAGACAGAAAGTCCACAAAGAAAAGAGGAATTCAGTCTTTTAGGGCTGGTGTATAGCGACACCGTGAGTTCAAAAATGACACTGACCCCACCTTATCCAAGTTAAATGCCTAAATGCACTCAATAGATACTGCAAGATCGGAGTGTTTTATTTTAATACATGTTTAGTGACTATATTATTACTTAATGGAATATGGCATAAATCTATATCTGTAGGGCCTAGAAATACTGATATCACTATATGTTTACGACTGAACGACAAACTGTGGGTTCCCTCTCTTTGTAGCCTTTCGGA
>NW_024584056.1:8011-10389 GCF_018398535.1 Haplochromis burtoni
CTGGTTCCAACGTAATCACACGCATTGAGTTTACCTATTTAAATTATGACCAAGGTTAACGTTGTTAATGTCCCATAGGACACAAAGCACAGGAAAAAATAAATAAATAAAATTGTAAAATACATGAAAAATCAAGACAGAAAGATTAAAAAACCCATATTATCCAAGTTCAGTATACTAACATCAAACTGAATTTTTATGACTGCTTAAAAAAAACTTTTTTTTTAAATACACTAAAAAGGAAACTGGCCGATTCACCTGTTTCTTTTCTTCTCAGACAAAAGAAAATTAATGTTGGTTGGTTTTTTTGTTTTTTTTTTAAATAACTGAATCAAGACTGAGGATGCAGTCTGAAATTTAGTATCCTTTCATAAAAAATTGTTTTGTTTTAGCAACTAAGCAATTATTCAGTAAATTTTTCTGTTGGAAGTCAGATTTCTTTCAGTTGTATCCCAGCTACTATTGCATGCATTAAGGTGAAATTTATGTGGATTTTACTGAGTCATCTGAACTTTTTAAAATAAACTAACAAATTCCCTGAAGCCTTTGCTAATCTCATAAATGTGATGGTACCTCAAATTTACATTAGGCCAGAATTTACTTATTAGTACTGTGATTTTGAGGTAATATCCGAACTGAGTAAAAGTGTCACAAGTCAGACTGAAATTCTAAAACAAAGCGGGGATTTAACTGCACTGAATTGTTGCTAGGCTGAATGTTTTTCTAGAACAGTTAACCACAAAAAAAAAAACACTTTGAACTAGATGTTAACAAGTTGCATATAAAGCCTGATCACTAAACTGACCGTATCATCAGAAGCTTATTACACTCAGCTGAGAGACAGAAAAGAAACTTCATCAGATGCAGAATTGCTAAGTAAAACACAAGCATACAGTCAGAGAGAGAGAGAGAGAGCAAGTGCAAGACAAGGATACACAGTTTGGGTCTGTTTCAAACATAAATATATTTTGTATTGGGCAACTGGCAAAAGTCCTATTTTTAAGTTAATTTAAGTGTGATATTTCTTTCAGGAAAAGAAGAGTGTGAAAGTATCACAATAGGAGAGAAAATGAAAATGCAATATATCATATTTACAGTACAATATGAGTGAGAATAATATAAACTCTGTGGGAGTGCCTACTCTGGGGTAGGACACCTGTGATGAACCAACTTCACGCTGACAAAGGAGAAATATTAAGCCACTCTCAAGAGAAATGTTAATAACTATTTTTGTCAACACCAAAGCTTTGAAAGACCACTAAAAGACCAACTTTTCCTAACAAAAAAGAAGGTGTATGCATCCATCTTTTAGACCATGCTGTATATAACAATGTGCTACACAAACAAAAACAAAACAAAACATAATTCTCAGGATTATGGTTCTATAAAATAAGTAAATAGAATGATTATTAACTGTGTCATCTATGAGAAATAATATAATTTTGTAAACATGGCCAATGATAATATTTTCTATTCAAAAATGATCAAGGAGTATTGAGGAAAATGTATTAACAATTTTAGCAGTATAGTAAGGCTGATTACTTACACTGAGTTACATTGTAGGGTGTTACTAAGCCTATTAATCACTAGTTTATATTGTTATTAGAGAAGCCTTTCTTTCTGTCAAGTCTTCAGACCTGTTGCATTTGTTTTCCATCATCTATATGAGAAAAAAAACTTATATAGAACTTAATGTTTCAACCACATAACCTTAAAGTCTTTAAATAGATAAAAAAATAATACGTGTGGAAGTCGAAACACATTTGATCAGTAAAAAACTGCTGGACTACCGGGAAAATGAATACCAAGAAAAAAGTCAAGCCTATAGATATGATGCAATAAGATGAAACTTTCTCTCAAGGTAGGTTTTGTGGGAGGAAGGAGTTGGACCAAAAATGCTAAAAACCAGCTTTATGGCTGTGCTTCAACCAAAACACCAAAATAAAGCAAAACATGAAAATGTTAACCGAAAATGTTACTCTTCTAGAAAATTTTACCACAGGGAAAGACACATCAGTGAGGGAGAATGCAACAAAGAAAGACAGAGACAATATGAAACACACAGACTAAATAACAATGAAGGTAGAACCAAAATAAAAGGATTGTAATTTTTTGTACATTAACACCGTTATTGTTAGGAAAGAAAGTTGGCTTATTTAAATATCTATCAACAAAACTTTAATGCAAGTGAGAGAAAAAAAATAATGAAAATGGGGCAAAGGGCATCCTCCTACCTCAGGAGTCCTATCACTATCTCCAAAGACATCAGCAAAGTCTGATGGGCTTTTCTTCAGAGTCTGGTCAGCAGGCAGCGTGTTGTCATTGTATGATGTCACAAACTTAAAGTCACTGGTTCTTGAACCTGTGGTCAGGTACGC
>NW_024584056.1:12594-18795 GCF_018398535.1 Haplochromis burtoni
AGAATCTTTAAAGTCACTGTGAAACTGGAGTCATACGCGAGGAGGTATTTTCCAACTGCGTTACAAAAGGAGAACCGGGCTTTGAATTCGCTGAGACAGAAGGGTGGAGAATGATCAGGTCTTCACGTTTACTGGCGCACACTGACACCATGAGTATTTACTGAGGTATGGCAACGTGAAGTTGTTTTTTTTTTTGTTTTTTTTAATATGTAATAGATTTTGATATTCTGTAGAGCCATTCACTGTGAACGGACGAGTAAAAAAAATATAGATAGTTGCTTTGCTATTTTATTATTACTTTTAATGGCTGAAAACATAGGTAGTTATAAAATATATAATATGTAATAAGGTAATGATCCAGCTGCAATGGAAACTAAAAAAAAAAGGGTAAAATAACCGTTTCTCTGTTTCCAGACAGCTTTGACGAGTCAACAGAATGATCCTAGACACAGACTCTGCACTATGATTTAAGTTGAAAGGGGAGAGAGCTTTTTCTCTCTCGTTTTTTTTTTGTTATTCCTGTTAGTTTCTCTTTTATCAAAATTCTAAGTTCTTCGTAATGTTTTATGTGCAAAAACGTAGCGTTACTTTTTGATGACTTGCTGTGAAATCGTTTTGTATTTCTGAAGAGTCCTGGGATTCTCATTGTAATAGATAGAGAGGGTCAAAAAAAGGCTCAAATGTATTCGTCCAATTAACTGAGGGTGAACAAACGGTGATCCACACAGTGCGCTTTCAGAAGGATTAGTAACCATTTTAAAATTGATACAACGAATAGAAAACGAAACAAAACGACAAAGTGACTATGAACACTGCTGCAAGAATTTTGAAAGACCGTTGAAGGGTCCGATTTCTATCAACGCTGAGAACTTA
Source organism: Haplochromis burtoni (assembly GCF_018398535.1). NCBI lineage: Eukaryota > Metazoa > Chordata > Actinopteri > Cichliformes > Cichlidae > Haplochromis > Haplochromis burtoni. Next base: position 13,468 of record NW_024584056.1, read on the forward strand.
ACGTAAAGGATTCATAAGAACAATTATGACTGAAAGAAGATTTCTTTAAATGAAATATGTAATAGAGACATGTCCATACCTTCTTCTTTTCAGTAACAATTAAAGAAAAATGAAAAAAGAATGACATTTTTAATGGCCAACACAAACGTAGAAGGAACAGCTTTATTATCAATTAGAAATCCTTATTTATGCGAAAATTATTATCACACCTAAATACTAAAAATATTGTATTTAGGTGTGCTATAACGGTGACAGTGTTTCTAAAACAAAGAAAGAAAGAAAGGTAAAGAGAAGAAAAAAAGCACAAAACAAAAAACTATCTTTAGAAGAGCATTAAAATGTCAAGCCGAGTTCAGGACCAAGGACAGACAAGAATGATGTAAATATAAGGTAGTTGTTTATACTACTACACAAACCAGAAGCAACGCAACTTTGGACAAACCAAATCGGTGGTCCCTCAAATTTGGAACTGTATTAAAAAATGAATCAGGGAAAAAAGAAAAGAAAAAATTGACTTAAAATTCACATAAAACGATTCCAGGAACAGCGCAAAAACGCAGTTCAGAACCAAGGACAGAGAAAAAAAATAATGAAATTGCAAGATGCTTACATTACTAATGTACAAAAGCAACAAAGTAAATCAAATGAGGTTACAGAATCATTCAAGTTTATTTTTGGGACGACGAAAAGATATTTTTGGTGACAATGAAATGATCCTACCTCAGGAGAACCATCGCTGTCCCCAAACACATCGACAAAGTCTGATGGACTTTTCTTCAGAGTCTGGTCAGCAGGCAGCGTGTTGTCATTGTATGATGTCACAAACTTAAAGTCACTGGTTCTTGAACCTGTGGTCAGGTAGGCGTCATAATTGTAAGTGCTGCGTAAAGTTCCTGTGCCATCAACATCTGCGTAATTAGGAGGAAGATAACCGCTGGGGATGGCAACTGCTCCATCAAACAACAGTCTGGGCTTTCTCCTGCGACAAAACCTCAAACCCAGGATGATGATGATAAAAGTCAGAAAAAACGTGGACACAGACACCAGCGCGATGATCAGATAAGAAGTCAGTTTGGAATTGCTCTCATTATAAGACAGATCCTTCAGTTCTGGCACTTCCGCCAAGTTATCAGAAATAAGTAAATACATGGAACAGGTGGCAGACAGAGAGGGCTGTCCGTTATCTTTCACTGCCACTACAAGGTTCTGTTTCATGCTGTCAGATTCAGAAATGTCCCGCTGTGTCCTGATCTCTCCGCTGTGGACACCAATAGTAAAAAGTCCCGGATCAGTGGATTTGACTATTTGATAGGACAGCCAGGCGTTCTGTCCGGAGTCTGCGTCCACCGCGATCACTTTGGACACCAGAGAGCCTCCGTGTGCAGCTTTGGGGACCAGCTCGGTCATGAAGGAGTTGCCCTCTGGGGATGGGTACAGGATCTGAGGAGAGTTGTCATTCACATCTGAGATGAACACACTCACGGTCACGTTGTTGCTGAGAGGAGGAGAACCGTTGTCTCTGGCTATCACGTGGACTTTAAAACTCCTGAACTGTTCATAATCAAAGGACCTCACAGCGTGGATCACACCCGTGTCTCCGTTCACAGACAGATACGAGGACACCGGGGCACCGTTCACCTCACCAGCTAACAGAGAATAAACCACTGTACCGTTCTGTCTCCAGTCGGGGTCTCGAGCACTAACGGAACATAAAGTGGAGCCAGGTTTGTTATTCTCACTCACATATGCGTTGTACGACTGTTCCTCAAACACAGGTGGGTTGTCGTTGATGTCAGCTACAGATAACTGAACACTTTTAGAAGAGGACAGAGGTGGAGAGCCCTCGTCAGTGGCAGTGATTGTAATGTTGTAATCAGACACTAGTTCACGGTCCAGTTGTCCCGTGGTGACCAGAGAATAATAGTTTTTAATAGAAGGAACCAACTTAAAGGGGACACCCTGCTGGATGGAGCAGCGGACCTGTCGGTTATTCTCAGAATCTCTGTCCTGCACGTTAATGATGCCCACCTCTGTACCAGGTGGGGCGTTCTCGGGCATGGGGTTAGACATTGACTTAAGATGTATTACTGGTGCATTGTCGTTCACGTCAGTGACTTCAATACTTAATGTTGAATATGAAACTAACCCTAATCCATCTTTAGCGCTTATCTGCATTTCATATGATGATACTTTCTCGTAATCAATTGCTCCAGCTACTCTCACTTCTCCAGTTCTGGGGTTTAATGAAAACACATCGCTGTTTTCATCTGAAACATGATCAAATCCATAAGTAATTTCGCTATTTAAACCTTCATCTGGATCATTGGCACTCACTGTGATTACTAATGCTTCCAGAGGAGAGTTTTCAGGCAGACTTGCTGTATAGACATTCTGACCAAAGACTGGTACATTATCATTAGCATCCAGTACAGTGACGTGTATGACTACAGTGCCTGATCTCTGTGGAGAGCCTCCATCGAAGGCGGTAAGTAACAGCGCAATCTCTTTTTTGTCTTCCCTGTCTAGTTCTTTGTCTAAGACTAGTTCACAGTATTTACGACCACTCGCCTTTGTGTTCACATTTAGTTTGAAATGATCATTCTGCTGAAGTGAATAGCCCTGAACAGCATTTTCTCCGATGTCCGCGTCGTGAGCTTCTCCGACAAGAAAACGTTCGCCTTTATCCGCTGACTCCTGTATTTCAATCTTAAGTGATTCCTCTTTAAACTGTGGTGAGTTATCGTTGATGTCTTGAACGCGGATATGAATGCGGTGCAGTTCTAAAGGATTTTCCAGCACTAGCTCCTGTTTCAGAACACACGACGCCTTTTTCGCACAAAGCCCCTCTCGGTCGATCCTTTCTTGTACAATTAACTCGCCAGTATTGAGATTTACGCTGCAGTACTTGACACCGCTATCCTCTGTATCTATACGAGGCTTTCGAGCGGACAGTCTGCCCAAATCAAGTCCCAGATCCTTAGCGATATTTCCAATTATAGATCCACGTTTTATCTCCTCTGGCATAGAATAGCTCACGTCTCCACTCACGGTCCCGAAGATAATATACATATAAGCAAGGCCGCAGCGCAGCGCATATACGCTGTATCCCATTGCTACTGCGGAAAAAAACAAATTTTGCTAGCAGTTTTGTATAGTAAGATCTACAATGACCAATTTCCTTCTATAAGCGAAAAAATCACCCAACGTTTTGCGAAAAACAACTGCAACTACAGATTCGAGGTTGAAAGTCGTAGATAGTGAAGGGTGGGGTATTATTGCAGTCTCTCGTTTGCTGGTACACACTGACACCATGAGTATTTCTCTAGGTATAACAACACAACAGTATGATTTAATTTCAAACAGAGACATATTCATTGAAAATTGCCAGTCGAATCTACAAAAACTTTGTGAGAACAAAGAGATAAATTAAGTTTGCCAGATAATTATATACAACTGCTAGCAGGGTAGGTCAACACCAAACTAAACCATTTTTCCTTCAAGAGCTTCATGTTTTCAAATTAATTTTATATTTCAAGTCATTCCACAAAAAACTATAAGCTGGAGCATTTAAATTATAAATATTGTATGAAGTGCCAAACCTATATTCCATGATGTCATGACTCTCTCTCTCACTAATGAAACTGTGATTCTTATTTTCATTTTTAATGCACTTTCCTGTTTTACATTTCCACCGTCCTGTTTAAAAAAATATATTAAGTAAAACTGAGAAAAAGCTGTATTGAATACATTCATGTATAGCCTGTAACAGTTACATTATTTAAAACAACAACACTTTTATCCTTGCAGAGGTGAAAAATGTCAAAAATAAAACGTAAGCATTTTTCTTTTAAAGCAAACTTCCTGAATTATTCTGTTTTTTAGACTGTAAATCCTGACTTTATATTTTGCACACTGAAGTTTTTACTCTGCTAAAACACTGCAGTTAAAGACAAATTTCTTTTAAATAATTATTGTTCAGCAAGCATTTTAACAGCGTGGAAGCTATCAGTCATACATTTGTGCGGAGAAAAAAGTATTTTCTTTGATTGCTTCAATATGTCCTGATGAATAAAATGTTTAAGCTGTTGCTGTTTTTCTAACAGCGCACTGTGTTTTTCAGATGGTTTACATGTGGTGAAACTACGAACCGATTTAATGCTGATGCTAGACATAATTAAAGACAGACTGATCAATAATCTTTATCAAGTCTAAGCAAAGAGACCATTTCACTAGCCGCGTGGATACAGTAAATGCCTCACATAAGATGTTTAGTTTAACCAAAAATTACAGTGCATTTGTGAAATTCATATGCCGGCTGGAAGTTTCTTCATTTAAGGTACCGGCTGGCTGTCAGTGAAATTTGAGGTCGTAACATGTTATTTAACACCATAAAAAAACTTTCAAGTTCTGTAAGACAAAACTTTTGGTTGAAACGTTCATTTATAGAGCGCAAAGGGCATGACATATGTGGGGAGGGTAACATACATAGGAACGACATGCGCGAAGAAAATAAATAATTAGGAAATCATCATGAAATGTACAACTGGCACCTGTTAAAAGAAACAGACTCACTGGAGGGAGGCAATTTCTTTAACAAAATCACAGATAAACGACGCCAAACTACACCGAAGCAAACAAAGACATTCAGTCTTCTTGTTGAAGGTGCACAAAGACTTATGTATAACAATCAGCTATGCTCAATGTCTACTAATATCAAGCAAACAAACCAAAAACTTCAGCACCATGGATAGAGTAAGAGAGACGCAAAAGACATTCTCTATTCAAACTTAAACTGTATGGCAGCAGAAAATAATTTTAAAATAACATAAACGCCAAGAATTTCTTCCGCGTGAACACTATCAAATAAGTGAACAAAAAGGCTGAAATGTGTAAGAAAATGGGAAACCTTGAGTCAGCAAAGCGAATTTTCAACGAACAGTCCTCGAACGTCTCAAAGTAAACACCAAAATAAAACCTGAATGGCAAATAACAAGATTGAGAGAAGCGTGGCTGTCTCATTGGAACTAATGTGAAGGGAATAATTATGCATCATACCTCAGTGGCAGTATCGCAGTCCCCGAATACATCAGCAAAGTCTGATGGACTTTTCTTCAGAGTCTGGTCAGCAGGTAGCGTGTTGTCATTGTATGATGTCACAAACTTAAAGTCACTGGTTCTAGAACCTGTGGTCAGGTACGCGTCGTAATTATAAGTGCTGCGTAAAGTCCCTGCACCATCAACATCTGCGTAATTAGGAGGGAGATAACCGCTGGGGATGGCAACTGCTCCATCAAACAACAGTCTGGGCTTTCTCCTGCGACAAAACCT
>NW_024584056.1:19799-26289 GCF_018398535.1 Haplochromis burtoni
GCGTTCTCAGGTATGGGGTTAGACAATGATTTCAGATTTATAAATGGTGCATTGTCGTTCACATCAGTTATATCAATAATAACTTTTGCTTCTGAAGACAGGCCATAACCGTCTTTTGCTTCAACAGGCAATTCGTATTTCGACCCCTCTTCATAATCGATATCACCTGTAACAAGAATTTCTCCAGTTTTGGGATCAAGTGAAAAAAGCTTTTCTAATTTATCAGAAGGTCGACTAAATTCATAAGTAACCTCTCCATTAACGCCCTCATCTGCATCTGATGCGTTTACTCTGATAACTGGGGTTTTCAGTGGTGAGTTTTCCGGTATACTGGCTCTATATACGGCCTCTGTGAACACGGGGGCGTTATCATTAGCATCAAGAACAATTACGTGTATGACCACTGTCCCTGATTTCCGAGGGGAGCCACCATCCATGGCTGTGAGCAGTAATTTCATTTCCTGCTTCTCTTCTCGGTCTAACTCCGTATCTAAAACCAGCTCACCGTATTTACTGCCAGAACTTGTCGTCTGAATGCTGAACACAAAGTGAGCGTTTTCTTGTAAAATGTAGCTTTGAACGGAATTTTGACCTATATCTGCGTCATGTGCTCTATTAATGCGATACCTGGCTCCTTTGTCCGCTGATTCTGTAATTTCCAGCTTTATAATATCTTTCGGAAAGATTGGTGCATTGTCGTTTATGTCCTGCACCTGCAGGGACAACCGGTGCAGCTCCAACGGATTCTCTAACAGCAAGTCGAATTTGAGAACACACGAAGGCCTTTCTCCACAGTGCTCCTCTCGGTCTATTCTCTCCGCAACGAATAAATCTCCGCTTCTCTGGTTTATTCCACAATACTGTCTTTCGCTTCCTTCCAAGTCAACACGAGGTTTTCGAGCAGACAGTCGACCCAGATCCAGCCCGAGATCTTTAGCGATATTTCCAATAACAGATCCGCGTTTCAGCTCCTCTTGTACGGAATAGCTCAGATCTCCGTTTGCGTATTGCGCCATAACAAAGAGAAACACAAAACTGAGGCTTTGACAAAGACTTCGGCTCTGCATCATCCTGAGAAAGCACTACACAGTTTAAAACACGCTATTTGAACCCTTAAGAAATACGTCCCTAGATCAGTATATGAGCCTTTCAAGCAACTGTCGATGCTGTTGATGACTAGATAAAGCAGTGTGCTCGTTCTGATGGGTGGTGTGCAACATGGGTTCAACACTAAGTCCATAGCTGGTGTATAGTGACACCGTGAGTGCAAAGGATATATAATAATATCAGAAAGTATTTTTAAATGCCTTTTCTGTTGTTGTTTTTGTTGTTGTTGTTTTTTTGACAAAGTGGTTGTTCAAAAGTAAACTTTAATAAAATCGTAAGAAAGTGTAATAATGCGCAATTTTTATTTTTATTTTACTTTGCTATCTATTTATTTATTTTGTGCTATATGTTTAATTCAACGGCGATGCTCATATCATGTGTTACAAGGTTTTGAAAATAATGTCTCTCTAAGGTGGTCCTCTTAAAGAATGCGATAATCATAGAAAACTTTGACGTGCGATACAACATTTTCAGCAGATCATTTCCTCTAGTTTTAATGTAAGGCATTTCAAAATCACATCGAAGTCAAAAACTCTCCAACCCTCTTTAACACTTTCTCTCCCTCTCTATGTCTTGCAACAATTTTTCTTGCCTCCCCCCCCCAAAAAAAGTTCCAATAAATTTCCAATGACAAGTTAAAGAAAATGTTTAACCGATATCACCGACGGCCACGACTATGACCTAACAGATAATTAAAATGAACGATACATTACAAACTGACCTAAACGAGGGCTATTTTGGTGTTTATGTTTCACTCCATATAAAACGTAAAAGAGATGTTTACATTATGATTCCTGAGGGATCTTAAATAGTAACAGACAATTATAAACATTCAGAAAAGCGCAGTTAACGGCGTAGAAAACAAAATAGACATGTAATACTTCAGTTACAGACGCTTAAACACTAGGCCGCCGATAACCATTTTACTTCAGTCACTCCAATGATATGATCTGTTTTCCTAATAATAAAAGGTAATTTATTTAAAAGACAAACTGCAACACAATAAATGAGGCACATATGTGTTGGTGAAAATAACTTCACTGTAATCTAAAGTGTTTTCAAAATGGAAAACAAATCTAAAAATCCAGAAATTTTTTCCTGAATATTGATACTCAAATGGAAGAAATTTTGAAAGATGATCCATACAGTAATGTTTAGTTTAATTGAACACAGGACTGTTTTATGACGTTCAAACCGAAAATGTTTAGACAAGAGGTTATGAACTGACATAACTAACAGTACTGTCATAAGAGAAATACAAACAACAGGAGGGAATGTCAGAGTATTTTTGTTTTTAAAGGTTTTATTATTCATATAATAATCAGCTAAGAGTGTTTATATTTCTGTTCTGTACTCAACCAGCTGCATATTTTAATTGCTGGCTCCCTACTCTATAACGGAAACTGTTTGCCTTCACATTATCAGTCTTTGCCTTCACATTGTCACTGTTTGCCTTCACACTAGCAGGAAACCGCCACCCACGAGTAAGAAACAACCTTGTAGAGAACACGAAGTTTTTTGATAAACCACACCTGTTTTCTTGACAAGATAAGGATGATATTTCCTTTTTTGTATGCTTCATGATGTGTATAAATAAAGCCAGACTGCACCAAGGAGGTGTGTGAGTCTCTCCCTGAGTCTCTCACCCGTGCACGTTTAAAACTGCTCTAAGTGTGAGTGTAAGTCTGAGTACTTGATAATAGAATATCTTTAACAATATAATTAATTAGTAATGAACTATCACACCACGCACATTTAGAACATGTGAAAGACACAGTGAAGCGTGCCCAAACTGCTAACGGAACTTACCCAAGGTATTTTTGTTTACTCTGGCATGTGATATGTTAGTTAAAATAAATATTTAAAAAAGACAAGTGCAAGAAAAATAGATTGATTGTGTTCATAAAAGTACTTTCTGCATCGCTGCAAGACTGTCAGGAAGACAGAAAATGAATATAAAACGCCTGTTCCTACCTCTGGTGAAGGATTGCAGTCGCCGAATACATCAGTAAAGTCTGATGGACTTTTCTTCAGAGTCTGGTCAGCAGGCAGCGTGTTGTCATTGTATGATGTCACAAACTTAAAGTCACTGGTTCTTGAACCTGTGGTCAGGTACGCGTCATAATTGTAAGTGCTGCGTAAAGTTCCTGTGCCATCAACATCTGCGTAATTAGGAGGGAGATAACCGCTGGGGATGGCAACTGCTCCATCAAACAACAGTCTGGGCTTTCTCCTGCGACAAAACCTCAAACCCAGGATGATGATGATGAAAGTCAGAAAAAACGTGGACACAGACACCAGCGCGATGATCAGATAAGAGGTCAGTTTGGAATTGCTCTCATTATAAGACAGATCCTTCAGTTCTGGCACCTCAGCCAAGTTATCAGAAATAAGTAAATACATGGAACAGGTGGCAGACAGAGAGGGCTGTCCGTTATCTTTCACTGCCACTACAAGGTTCTGTTTCATGCTGTCAGATTCAGAAATGTCCCGCTGTGTCCTGATCTCTCCGCTGTGGACACCAATAGTAAAAAGTCCCGGATCAGTGGATTTGACTATTTGATAGGACAGCCAGGCGTTCTGTCCGGAGTCCGCGTCCACCGCGATCACTTTGGACACCAGAGAGCCTCCGTGTGCAGCTTTGGGGACCAGCTCGGTCATGAAGGAGTTGCCCTCTGGGGAGGGGTACAGGATCTGAGGAGAGTTGTCATTCACATCTGAGATGAACACACTCACGGTCACGTTGCTGCTGAGAGGAGGAGAACCGTTGTCTCTGGCCATCACGTGGACTTTGAAACTCCTGAACTGTTCATAATCAAACGACCTCACAGCGTGGATCACACCCGTGTCTCCGTTCACAGACAGATAGGAGGACACCGGGGCACCGTTCACCTCACCAGCTAACAGAGAATAAACCACTGTACCGTTCTGTCTCCAGTCGGGGTCTCGAGCACTAACGGAACATAAAGTGGAGCCCGGTTTGTTATTCTCACTCACATATGCGTTGTACGACTGTTCCTCAAACACAGGTGGGTTGTCGTTGATGTCAGCTACAGATAACTGAACACTTTTAGAAGAGGACAGAGGTGGAGAGCCCTCGTCAGTGGCAGTGATTGTAATGTTGTAATCAGACACTAGTTCACGGTCCAGTTGTCCTGTGGTCACCAGAGAATAATAGTTTTTAATAGAAGGAACCAACTTAAAGGGGACACCCTGCTGGATGGAGCAGCGGACCTGTCGGTTATTCTCAGAATCTCTGTCCTGCACGTTAATGATGCCCACCTCTGTACCAGGTGGGGCGTTCTCAGGTATGGGGTTAGACAATGATTTCAGATTTATAAATGGTGCATTGTCGTTCACATCAGTTATATCAATAATAACTTTTGCTTCTGAAGACAGGCCATAACCGTCTTTGACTTCAACAATTAATTCGTATTTCGACCCCTCTTCATAATCGATATCACCTGTAACAAGAATTTCTCCAGTTTTGGGATCAAGTGAAAAAAGCTTTTGTAATTTATCAGAAAGTCGACTAAATTCATAAGTAACCTCTCCATTAACGCCCTCATCTGCATCTGATGCGTTTACTCTGATAACTGGGGTTTTCAGTGGTGAGTTTTCCGGTATACTGGCTCTATATACGGCCTCTGTGAACACGGGGGCGTTATCATTAGCATCAAGAACAATTACGTGTATGACCACTGTCCCTGATTTCCGAGGGGAGCCACCATCCATGGCTGTGAGCAGTAATTTCATTTCCTGCTTCTCTTCTCGGTCTAACTCCGAATCTAAAACCAGCTCACCGTATTTACTGCCAGAACTTGTCGTCTGAATGCTGAACACAAAGTGAGCGTTTTCTTGTAAAATGTAGCTTTGAACAGAATTTTGACCTACATCTGCATCATGTGCTCCATTAATGCGATACCTGGCTCCTTTGGCCGCTGATTCTGTAATTTCCAGCTTTATAATATCTTTCGGAAAGATTGGCGCATTGTCGTTTATGTCCTGCACCTGCAGGGACAACCGGTGCAGCTCCAACGGATTCTCTAACAGCAAGTCGAATTTGAGAACACACGAAGGCCTTTCTCCACAGTGCTCCTCTCGGTCTATTCTCTCCGCAACGAATAAATCTCCGCTTCTCTGGTTTATTCCACAATACTGTCTTTCGCTTCCTTCCAAGTCAACACGAGGTTTTCGAGCAGACAGTCGACCCAGATCCAGCCCGAGATCTTTAGCGATATTTCCAATAACAGATCCGCGTTTCAGCTCCTCATGTGCAGAATAGCTCAGATCTCCGTGTGCGTATTGGATTATATCAAAGAGGAAAAAAAAGCAAAGGTTTTGACAAAGACGCTGTCTGTGCGCCATCCTATGACAGCACTACAGAAGTTAAAACACGTTATTTTAAATCTTTAAAAACAAGTCCCTGGATCAGTATATTTCTAGTTTTTTGTCGCTGGTATTGTAGACTGCAGAGAATAGAATGGTCGAACCCACTGATGGGTGGTGTGCAAAGTAGGTTGAAATTCTCCTGCTTTGCTGGTCTATAGTGACACCCTGAGCATAAATAGCACATAACAGTTTTGGAGAAAACGTTTGTGCTTCATCCGTGAAGATATCATTTCTCGTTCATACTTTAACAAAAACATTTCAACGCGGGTATTCAAACACAGCTGTATGAAGGCAGGATTCTGTAATTTTTTTCTTCACTACTCTTTATGTGACTTTTTTTTCATTGATGTTTAAAGGCTCCATTAAATTGCATTATCTCTCATCCGAATCAAAACTTTGAAAACACACAAAATGCTTCGTATATTTTTCCACGCATCATTTACATTTTGGCTGCATTTTTAACATTTTGCCGTTGCTTGAAAGTCAGTCTTGGTTTTCCTGTTTAACTCTCCCTAAATAGTCTGGATAACTTTTAGAATTTTGTCTTGAGACGCACAAAAACCCTGCCCTTAACTTATACGAAGACCATTAAAGAAACATTAGTTCACTAAAAATATGCAATGAATAATAACAGAAAATAAAAAAGAACCAAACCAGTGCTTTCAGTGTTTCAGTAAAATATGTCAATACAAGCATTACCTCAGTTACCACGAGATTTAAGATAAAGGAGGGATATTACTACTTCTTTCATGAAGAAACAACTTCTATAAATATGTACAATTCGCTACCGAAAGTCATGTATAACGTGAATTGTCACTATGTGACCACAAACATTTTTATCCGGTTACACTTGTGATTCTACTTTTCCTTATTTTTAATCGTACTTAGGAATAGATGTGATGTCATAGCAAAATCTTGTTAGGAAAATGGAACACACGTCTCCATAAAAACAAATGAAACTGTTAAACTGTAGCCTAAAAATTAAAAAAAA
>NW_024584057.1:0-20488 GCF_018398535.1 Haplochromis burtoni
CCGCGATGCCTGTCACCCGGTCTTTCTCGCTGATGACCCGTCACTGTCTCTCCCATCCTGTGTATCAGGTCACCGGACACCGGCTGGCGCGGGCGCCGCTATCGTAAGAGTGGTACGCCGCGGCGCGAATAGCATTAAGCCGCCCTGGCCAACCGCTAAAACCTCGAAACGCCATTAGGGCGCCGCCCTCACCGCCCCCCCACGGCGCCCCCCGCCCCCGTTTAGAGAACCCCGAGCATTCAGCTCGTTGAGTTGAATGCTTACTTCCAAAATTACATACAAATTACAAGTTTAACGCGTTACTGCCCAATCTCTCTGTTTATGCACAAAGGCACATTTGCAAATGTAAAACCACTCGGTCTCCCACTAAAGTAGAAAAACCAGTGCAGCATTTAAACTCATCCTCAGAGCCCGGCATGCTGCCTCGATGCCTGTGCTGTTCTCCTCTGTCTTGTGGTGGACAAACAATTTTTTTTTACTGGCACACATCATTTGTGGGGCATCTTATTGTGACACCTGATTGTTCTCTTATTTTAGTTTTAGTAATATTTTTAAATGGTTGTACAAAATGACTTCTGTGCTAATCACAGTTTGGCCATAACGAACACCCTGTTCGAACATAAGAGTGTCCATAAGTGCACGTGGCACCAGGACTGCTCTAGGCCGTAGGTCGATGATCGATTTTGTAATCGTATCACCAGACCTGCGACCATATGTTCTGGACACTCGGGTAAAGAGAGGGGCTGAGCGCCTGATCCACGGGTGAGTTGGATCAGGTGGCGGGGGAGGACGCTGGACAGACCTGGTGCACCTAAACGCGTAGTGAGGGTGTGCTGGGAACGTCTAGCAGAGGCCCCAGTCCGCGAGATCTTCAACGCACACCTCCGGCAGAGCTTCAACAGCATTCCGAGGGAGACTGGGGACATTGAGTCCGAATGGACCATGTTCAGCGTCTCCATTGCCGAAGCTGCTGCATTGAGCTGCGGCCGCAAGGTGGTTGGTGCCTGCCGTGGTGGTAATCCCCGAACCAAATGGTGGACACCAGAGGTGAAGGGAGCACCAGCTAAGATCCATCGGGCTGTCTCTCCCAGCGGGAGCCGTGCACGCGAGGCGCCCAGGTTCTTGGTCTTATCCAGGAAGCGTGGTTGGTTGATTGAGAGCACAATGAAAGTCGAGAGCAGCTCCGGAGGCAGCCGACAGGTATCGATAGGCCAAGCGGAATGCGGCTCGGGCAGTGGCTGAAGCAAAAACTCGGGTGTGGGAGGAGTTCGGAGAGGCCATGGAAAAAGACTTTCGGACTGCCTCGAAGAGATTCTGGCAAACCGTCAGGCGTCTCAGGAGGGGAAAGCGGTGCTCTACCTGCACTGTGTATAGTGCTGGCGGAGCGCTGCTGACGTCGACTGAGAAAATTGTCAGGCGGTGGTACTTCAGGCTCCTACCATGAACGTCTCGAGGAAGGGTCGGGAGGAGACCCCATTTCCGGCTAGCAGTTAATCCAAACTAAATTCTCCGGACAGGAACGAGTCTTCCGAGGAGGAAGCAGAGTCTGGGGATGAGGGAATGACCCGCCAATTTCCGGGGGCGAGGTCACTGAGGCAGTTAAACAACTCCTTGGTGGCAGAGCCCCTGGTGTTGATGAGGTCCGCCCCGAGTTCCTGAAGGCTCTGGACGTTGTAGGGCTGTCCTGGTTGACACGTCTCAAGTTCGTATCGGCATATGTGTGCCGGGTGGTGTCCTCTTTAAGGGACGGAGGTGTGTTCATCAGGGGATAACTAGCTCGGAGTTAGCTGAAAGTCTCGCTAGTCGAACTCGGCGAGGACATGCGTTGTTGGTGCGGAACTGGACGCCTATCCTCTCGAATACTTGAGTAGGGATGCCCACAGAAGGTGTGGACCTGGAGAAGGTTCGCGTGTCCTTCTGTCGTTAACTACAGGGGGATCACACTCCTCAGCCTCCCTGGGAAAGTCTATGCCAGGGTGCTGGAAAGGAGAGTTCGTCCGCTAGTCGAACCTCGGATACAGGAGGAACAATGCGGTTTTCGTCCTGGTCGCGGAACACTGGACCAGCTCTTTATCCTCTCCAGGATACTTGAGGGTGCATGGGAGTTTGCCCAACCAGTCTACATGTGTTTTGTGGACTTGGAGAAGGCATTCGACCGTGTCCCTCGGGGTGTCCTGTGGGAGGTGTTGCGGGAGTATGGGGTGTCTGGCCCATTGCTACGGGCCATTCGATCCCTATACAACCGTTGCAAGAGCTTGGTTCGCATTGCCGGCAATAAGTCGGACTCGTTCCCGGTGGGTGATGGGCTCCGCCAGGGCTGCCCTTTGTCTCCGGTTCTGTTCATAATTTTTATGGACAGGATTTCTAGGCGCAGCCAAGTGGCGGAGGGCTTTCGCTTTGGTGGCCTCAGAATCTCATCTCTGATTTTTGCGGATGATGTGGTTCTGTTGGCTTCATCGGGTGAGGGCCTCCAGCTCGCACTGGAACGGTTCGCAGCCGAGTGTGAAGCAGCGGGAATGAGGATCAGCACCTCCAAATCTGAGGCCATGGTTCTCAGCCGGAAAAGGGTGGAGTGCCCACTCCGGGTCGGGGATGAGTTCCTGCCCCAAGTGGAGGAGTTCAAGTATCTCGGGGTCTTGTTCGCGAGTGATGGGAGAAGGGAGCCGGAGATCGACAGACGGATTGGGGCTGCAGCTGCAGTAATGCGGACGCTGCACCGGTCCGTCGTGGTGAAGAGGGAGCTGAGTGTAAAAGCGAAGCTCTCAATTTACCGGTCGATCTACGTCCCTACCCTCACCTATGGCCACGAGCTGTGGGTAGTGACCGAAAGAACGAGATTGCGGATACAAGCGGCAGAAATGAGCTTCCTCCGAAGGGTGGCTGGCCTCTCCCTTAGAGATAGGGTGAGAAGTTCGGCCATCCGGGAGGGGCTCAGAGTAGAGCAGCTGCTGCTCCACATCGAAAGGAGCCAGCTGAGGTGGTTCGGGCATCTGACAAGGATGCCCCCCTTGTCAGATGCTACAATGTAGCTTGCCATCACCTGTGTGTGACTGAGTGGATGACTGAATGTAGTGTAAAGCGCTTTGGGGTCGATAGGGACTAAGTAAGGCCCTATACAAATACAGGCCATTTACCGTTTTAAGTTGTGTTGGAGCCACAGAGAGCAAATCTTTGTTCTTCATGGAGAACCAGTGAGGCTGTTTGGACTTTCCTATGAAACATCAGTGCAGGAGTCTCTCAGTACATCTGTTTACAGTGAGGGAGAAAAAAGCAGCAGAAACACACACACTTTCATCTGAATGAAAAAAAACCAAACAAAATTATAATGTATTTAAAAATAAACCTAATATACACCCCCTTGGCTAGCCCAACTGCAGAAACACACTGGTGATCCGCAGCTAGACAAAGGGCCTCCTCCGAGTGGTGTAAAACAAAAACAAAATATACATTAAAATAAATGAATCCTTCAATCTAGAGCATGTATCCAAGTCCTCTAATTGGATGATTCAGTCCATTAATGCCTTCTATATCTGGCATGTACGGCGCCACTGTGCTCTAGAATGTTAACTTCTAGGAAGCTGGCAGCAGAAAGTAGAAAGGAAAGACAAAAAGAAATGAAACCCCAAAAGAAAAGACAAAGCAGCAGCACAGCAGCACACAATGTTTAGGTTCATGACACAATTAAATAAAGACTGAAGCAGTGTTGACTGTTAACATGAGAAAGCCTCTTCTTTCTGAAAACAACATGGGGGCAAAAATTGTGCTTGCAAAACTGCATACAAACTTTGTTTGGTGTCTGACAACTGGTTGAAATTAGAGTTTAACTCTTATATTACAAGATTTTTTGTAAAATGACAAAAAAAAACCCCGCAAAACAACTTAAAAATTCTTTATAATGCTGTTTTTTTCTGTAACATGTTAAACACAACATTGTGCCACAATCACTGATGGATGAAATATGACTCACTGACTCCTTTTTAGGTTTATTCAACACAAGCATTTTTAAATGTGAACAATTAAAAAAATGTAGCAAGTTAATCTGTAGGTGAACGGATCTCAGATGAACGAAGCTGATTCAAATTACTCCTGTTTCACTTTGACATCCTGTTTTTACAGATGCATCTTAGATATCTGTAAACCATTTAACCCACAGTCAGCCTCATTTGCAATGTATTACTGTAACAGGAAATGACCTTGTTTCAAAGAAAACAGGTCGGTGTATAGAGACAACCCTCCACAGTGTCTGCCAGTGAAATAAAATGAACTTGGTCTAATGAGTAAAGGTCATGACCTCCTGTGCAGCTGTTCTGGAGAACTTCGTCCAACTCTGATTGTCTTTAAGTTGTGTTGGGGCCACAGAGAGCAAATCTTTGTTCTTCATGGAGAACCAGTGAGGCTGTTTATAGTGAGGGACAAAGAAGCAGCAGAAACAGACGAGCAGTAACCGTTTATAATGGAGGTGATTTTCTTCAATATGTTGTATCAGCTAAGGTCTGACAGTTTTTCTTGAATTTGTTTAATATGTGTTTTCACAGATGAAAGCATCCAACAGTAAAACAGGCTCAGTGTCTCTCCAGAATCTGCTGTGTAGCAGGGTTTTTCATTTTCTCTTGACTGGATTGTTCAGCCTGAATTGCTGTGTGTTGCTGACCTACAGCAGACAAGAGCTTCTGGAAATTACTCCAGTAGTTTTGTCGCCGATCTCGACTCATCCCAGAGATCTCCAGAACACCAGAGGCTGCCCACTATTCCCGGCCGGGCGGATGTGCATGCAGGTGGCGCCAAGAATGTAAACAAAGGTTGGGTTGGTGTAGAGGGCTGTGGGCTAAGCTAAAGCTAACACCACCTTGCTCCCTTTGTTCAACATTTTCCTCGCCAGTGTCCATTCTCTGATGCATTGAGTTTTTCCTTTCCAGTCACCTTTCTCGCTCACTATGTATTAACAGACCTCTCTGCATTGAATCATATCTGTTATTAACCTCTGTCTCTCTTCCACAGCATGTCTTTATCCTGTTTTCCTTCTCTCATCCCAACCGGTCGCAGCAGATGGCCCCGCCCCTCCCTGAGCCTGGTTCTGCCGGAGGTTTCTTCCTGTTAAAAGGGAGTTTTTCCTTCCCACTGTTGCCAAAGTGCTTGCTCATAGGGGGTCATATGATTGTTGGGTTTTTCTCTGTATCTATTATTGTACGATTCACTGCTCAATATAAAGCACTTTAAGGTGACTGCTGTTGTGATTTGGCGCTATATAAATAAAATTGAATTGAATTGAATAGGTTCTCGTCAAACACGTTCCTGAAACCACAGTAATTACTCCCTTTGGCCTTCTCGAGTTTTTGCACATGTTGTTTTGCCTGAAAAGTGTTGCCATGACTTTTCAGTGATTGATAGACTGTATTGCCTTTCATCTTCGTGTACCTGGATCAGAGGTTTTAGATGTGTCCTTGATCCATCACAGCTGATTTAAATGGATAAATTACCTTCTTAACATGTCTCAGAAAGTTCAGATTGGGACACAAACCTTCCAGAGGACAAACTAAGCAGATGTAAGGACGATTGAGGAAGATTGTATGATTTCTATACATTTTACATCAGATGACTACTTTGGTTGTAAGATTCAGATAATTATTTATTAAAAGCTAGACATTTTAGCAGCTTTTATGGCTGTGGCTCCAGCTATCATCAGCTGATATTAAATAAAATAATAATAGAAAGTTATATTAAATAAATTGTAACAACAGCTTATCATGCTTAAACCTGCTGCTATTGTTTAGCGCAACATCTGCTGGTTTCATTTTTCTGGCGTAAACAAGAGTGACTTGCATCACAAAAACCGATCAGCTGATCATTGATCAGTTTCATTGTTGAAGTAGCAACAGGAGAGGGAAAGGGAGGGAATGAGAAGAAGAGACAGCTGCACAGCATAAAGACAAAGGATAACTCCAGCTTTGGGTCTTTTTTTTCATTCTAGCTGAAGTACGAATTGTGTTTCTTTACATCTCAATACAATTTTCTTCTTTTGTCTGTGATAAGATTGCTTTCAGAGCCGTTGCCCAAGCATGGGGGAGGCTGAATCCGACCTCCTCAGCTGTAATTGGTTCAGCCCATAGTTGATCATGACCAACTGGCCAATTCACCACTGTTACAAAACAGAACAAAACAAAAAGCAATGGACCATAAAAATGAAAAAACCCCATCTGCACACCAGGCAAATGCCTAGTATGCCCAATGGCCAGTCCAGCTATGGTGCACTGTAGTCAGTAGGCCAAGTGGGAAATATTTAATTATTTTATGTCAACAGTGTTGATTTATTGTTAATGAGGGTTCTTAGAAAATATGTGTGTGTGGTGTAGTTGACCATATTACCATGTAACCTGAGGTAATGGTATGGCTTTAGGGCCAGTTAGCCGCAGTCTATAAAGGGCAGCCAGTTAACATCTGAGGCAGTTAGTGAAACCAAGTCTCACTTGGCTACATTGTTTTGTTTTGTTTTTACCATTTATGTTTTCGTATTTTTACTGTTGATGAATAAACAAGTGGTTGGTCTCCATCTCGTCTCATTATTTGAACCTAGGTACTCACAATGACACTTTTCCACTGTGTTTGGACTGAGCCAGTTCCTTTTCTTTTTGACAGCTTCCCCAGCTTTCAAAAACACATGTTCACATATGGGTGAACATGTGTTCTGAGTGACCCAGGATCCCTGAGCAGTTATAGACTTATGTTACATCATATGTATTTTTGGTGTTGCTACCCCTCTTCTCTATGCTTGTACATATGTGTGTGTGAATGGCAGTGTGTCTGAACGCTCGTTTACAAGCACCTTCAGGCCTGGTGGGTGTGGCCCTGCTAGGGGACTGGCCACACCCGAAACCACACACCTGCTCCTGATCAGGGCTCGTCGGGGGAGCTACTTAGGAGAATCTTGGAGCTGCCACTGATGTGGAATCATTGCGTGAGACTTCATGTCAGTCTTGGCTCAGTTAAGGTCTGTGAGTGTATGCCTACCGGAATACAGTGTCTTAACCATTGACTGTAGAAAACATGGACAACGCGACAGCACCCCAAAACGTCTCTATCGCCCCCTGGTGTCTGGCTGCAGTATAGGTCATAAACCCCGCCTCCTCCATGTTAGCGGAGGGGACTGGGGTCAGACTAAAATAATTTATTCTCCTCAGATAATTTTTTTCCAAAGATTCTTTCTTTTGTTTTCAATAGTTCTCATCACGCTGATTTATGTCCAAGGGGTCTCCTCTCCCATAAGTTGATTCTAATTCCTACCGCGGTGATGTTAAATTGGGGTGAAACGTCATCATAAGCAGCTTTGACTGCAGCTGCAGTCACGGAGAAACTTACGTATCGTACGCATAGCGTAGCGCTCTGAGAGGAGGGCCAGCGTTTACGCTAGAAAACACGACCGAGTGTTTTAACCTGACAGCCTGAGGTGTTCTTCAGTAAACTGGACTACCCGACAGAAGGACCCGAGGCCCTGCTGCACTTTTTCGGTAAGTTAAACGTGTTTGTAAGCTAATCCGTAACTACCGTCCTTAGCTCGGTCCTGAGACCTAGCTAGCTAAGATGAGGACTCGGCTGTCAGGGTTCGTTTAGCTAATCTGTGCAGGTGAATGAATTTACACCGACTAAAGAAATCAAGAGAAACGCTCCGGGCTGCTCAGTCACTAATTACTGTTACTGTACTTTTATTACAAGTATTATACTGTAAAAGCAACAGGCTGCATCCTGCTTCAGCTCCTGTGCAGAGCTGATTATTAAATATGTGCAAACAACAGCATGTTTTCAGTCTCTTGCCACATCTGTAAAGACAGTAACATTTTTTTTAAAAGCTTGTACTTCAGCAACTCCTCATTAATCAGGAACTATGGTTTAAAGTACTGTAGAGTACTGTAATACTGGAAAAAATGTAAGAGAAGAACTTCAGATCCTGAGTGTGTGAGGACAGAAGAATCAGCTTTATTTCAATTTTGAGGGATAAAATTTATATCTGAGTTTGATGGTTCTGTTGTCTTTGTGATTACAGGAGCTGCCCTCAGATTCAGACCTTAGCACCACCCAGTGACAGCAGACAGATCATCCAACATGTTCACATGTTAACTGCAAAATGAACTGATGAAAACAGTAAGGTTAAAGTACCACATGTGCTGTAATGAAAGCTGCAGCTTTATTGATAAAGTTAAAGACAAAAAACTAAAAGCATTAATCACCCCTGTAACTGTGTCACTATATATCAGCATTTAACAGGACCTCAGTTTGGTGTTTCAGAGAGCTGCTGATCTCAGACCTGCACAGCTTCCGTTTTAAACACATGATGTACTCAGCTCCATGAAGAGCATATGAGATTTTCTCTAACACAATTAAATAAAACCTGATGAAGGTCAAAGGTCGTCACTTGTATGTTGAACTACAAACTTGTCATCTGGAATTCTTTCACAGTTTTTTGGAGAAAGTGTTATTTACCATAAAGTAGAGCTGGGCGATAGAACGATAACGATATGTATTGCGAAATAACTTTTTCTCGATAGAAAAATTAAACTATTGCGATAGACCTCACCGCTCTTGTCCTCTAAAAAAAAAAAAAAAAGAACAGCCAATCCAAATTAAGTAGCGCAGAGCCGAACCAATCACAGCCGCAGCGTCACGTCACGTGACTTGTTACGTACAGCACAAGTGCCAAGCCGCACATGTGTATTTGTTTGGGAAGCAGCCAGCCGACCGCCCGGGTAATGGAGGAAATGAGTGTGCCGACTAGAAAAATCAACCGAGCGTGACCGAAGGTTACCGAAGAGAAAACAGATGATGGTTCCAATGCCGGAGAGATTGTCGAACGGAAGAGCCATAGAAGTTCCGTAGTGTGAAGGTATTTCGGCTATTTCAAGTCAAACAGAGTAGCGCGCACTGTAAATTGTGCCGAAAGCAAGTCTGGAAATACAATAAACTGGTGCATGCTCAGTCTCTGACTGGAAGCGCTAATTCGTCATTCGGCTTTTGTCAGACTAAAGTAACTGTTAAAACTGTTTGAAAAGCTAAGCTATACAACAAGGAGAGATTGAGAATTTCCTTTTAGTTCTCAGTTTATTTGATATTGACAAAAGTTAGTCAGTTTTGTCTGTTCTTCTGTAAAACAAACTAAGATTTATTTTTAGAATTAATATTTTGTTTCTAAGTGGAATTGACAATTTAGTCTGTTTTGTTTGTTCTATTTTGAAACTTAAACGCTTTAGCGGCTGCCTTTTGTGTAGTTTGCAATATTTGCCTTTATTTATCTGAAAAAGTCTCATGTTCCTTAAGTACATCTACCCTGTTGAACTTATTATGGGAAATAAATATTTAAATCAAAACAAGCTGCTGATTATTTCACATTTTACTTGTGAGCAACGGCACATTTAAATCTTACAAATATAGTTATTTGGCTTATATCGTGATGGATATCGTTATCGCCTGAAATGAAAAAAACATATCGTGATATGAAAAAATCTCATATCGCCCAGCTCTACCATAAAGTAATTCAGAGTTATTCATACCAGAGTAACCAGAGAGGATCATATATTTTTAAATATATAACTTTCTACAGGACTGAATATATATATGTTTATGTAAAAGTCCGGAGCCTCTGGGGAGTATCCGAGTATTTATAACATTACACAAACCAAAGGTCTCCATCACAGTGTTCATGAAATGCTGGGTTTATCCATCTCTGGGGCGGGCCTACAGAGGAGTGCTGAAGATTTCCCTGTGAGGGAGCTGCTGGTGAAGATCATGAGTCCTGCTTGATCAATGCGATGAGCTTCAGTGTTCCTGGTGTTTCTTAAATGAAGCCTCTTTCAGTGGGTCAACAGAACTTCTGGCACAGGACAGCTGTGATGAAAGAAAGGGAAGAAGTTTCTCCAAACCTCTGGACCCAGAAACCCAGCTTGGTCCTGATGGTCTCCCTCACTAGTTTCTCTCCAGGGTGAATGTAGCTGTTGATATAATATGGACTTATTATTAAATGAAAAGAACAAATTACACTACACTACTGAAACCTCATGCTGCTGTTTTTAAAGTTTCCATGTTACCAGGCTGTAGAGGGCTCTGAAGATTTAAACAGTTTTAGATCCATTACACTCACAGTCTTATGTTAAAATCTCAAAGGACAGCATTATATTTTTGATATTAACAGTAACTCTGGGCCTCTGTAGAGTGTGCAGCTGATCTCATCGCTGTCTAAAAATGGATAAAAAAAAACATAAGAAGTGCTGAATCCTTCAATAACACAGACTATTAGAGTAACAGGTGTGTAGCATCGCTAACTAGCTAGCAACAATCCTTCAACACAGTGCGTATGCTAGCGGCTAATCTAACTAACGAATTAACAACAGAGCGATTTTAGAACTATAAGATGATAAGCTGTGTGTCTTTTTTTTATAACAGTGACATGGTTGTATTTACCTTAAGTAAACGAGTCGTCAGTCGCGGTAAACCAGCAAAAAAACTCGAGTTGCCGGGCTACGTAAAAAGTGTAGAGGGGCGTGTTTGCGGTCACGTCCAGCGGGTGTGTGGGCAGGAGCGTTACACAGTCGCTCCACCTCAAGTCACTACTGCGCAGACTGCCTCCAAATGTGCAAGATGGCAGCCTCCACAAACGGGATATTTTGGCTTCACTTTTGCACAATGGGAGGAGGCAGTGTCGCGTCGTCCATCTTTTCTACAATCAATGGTCTTGACGGCTGCCTCTGTTATTTTCCCCTCAGGAGGAGCGTGGAACATCGGAGGGCAGCAGGCACGGGGTGTGTGTAGAACACACGAGAGTGGAGAACACGGAGCACGGACTTTTTGAGAAGGCACGACACGGGAGTCTGGAGAAAACAGGGGGATTTATTGTTGTTTGGTTCCACTGTTAATAAACGCACTGTTCGCACACATAGCACCGCGCCTGGGTCCTTCCCTACACCCCCACGGTCTGCCAGCCAGACCGTGACACAAACATCCTTTTAATACAGTGAGTGCTTTTGACTTCCTTAAATTTCTGAAACTAAAACCACAGTGGTCTTGCTGATTCTAGTTAACTAACCTCGTTTTTTTCTGTTTCGGCTAAGAACCGTCTTCTTCTCGTGAGAATGTGCTCTGTGGTAAAATGTGTCAGCGTACACTGAAAGCAGATGGCAGCTTTGTGGGTGTGGGTATTTCCGTTTCAAACAAACTTTTGTATGAAGGCTTGTTTCTCATCAGAGATGTTAAGAATACGAAGTGTGGGAACCTGCTGTGTTTTTTTTTTTTTGTTTTTTGTTTTTTTTAATGAAATCTTATATAAGAAGAAAAGTAAAAGTATTTTGATGTTGCTGTAGTATAATCTTGTAGTTGTTTTAAAATTTAAAGTAAAATGTTATGGTCAACAAAGAATAATCCAGTTATAATCTACTCAACAGAGAAAACTGAAGATGTCAGTTATGAGCAAATTGTCATCAGCTGCTTGTCAATTTTGAATAGAGTAAGGCTAGCTGTCTTCATGCTGAACAAAGCCAACCATGACTTAGGTGCAAATTCCCTGCTGGCTGGGCCTCAGGATGTCAAGAATCAAGTGCACCCAAATGAGCGCATCAGTGGTCATGTGCTCATCATGTCGAGGGAGAGTGAGGCTGTGTCCCGATTTGGAGACCGCATTTTGAGTGCAATTACGTCACCGCCACACGACGATGGCTGTCCCAATTTGAAGTGTACTTCAAATGCATACTCCAAATGTGCCGTCGATTTTCCCAAATATCAAGCGTGGTCCGGTGCACGCTTCGTGGTCCCATATATCCCACAATGCACAGCGCAACGCAGCCAGGTCAGTGCATAATGATGGCATCACCTGCGGACGAGGTTGAAACGGTGGTGGAGGACAGCAACTCCTGCAAATGTGTGAAAGAGCGAAACAAATGCCAAGATGTATAAGTTAATGGAAGATTAATAGTAAATGTCAAGGTGAATCATGTGACACCTGTCGGGCCCACGTGACAGTCATCGCACAGACCCGCAAAGCTGTGAATCCTGTACCAGACGGAGGGCAGTATGAATAAAAGTATCACCACTACAAGTGCAATCAACTGTACTCAGTGTTGGGGAATAACGGAATACATGTACCGCCGTTACGTATTTAAAATACAAAATATGAGTAACTGTATTCCGTTACAGTTACCGTTTAAAAAGGTGTTATTTAGAATACAGTTACTTTGTTGAAATAAATGGATTACACGGCGGTACTTTCCTGTTTCATTTTGTCGCGGGTCAGGACTGTTTGGGTTTTGTTTGACAGCTACGTTCTGTTGTTCCAGGCGGAAGTGTTACGGTTGCCATGGTTACAGGGTGATGCTCTCTCTGTGTGTTTCCTGGGTGAGAGAGTGCCTTTTTGTTGTTGTTGTTGTGCTAAGCTAACAGGCAGAATGCTACAAGCATAGCTCTAAAGAATGTAGCATCATGGGCAGTGTAGTCCGTGCTGCAGGGAGAATGGACTGCCATACACGTTATGTGTCTGTGAGCGCTAGGAGGGAGAAAAAGGGGAGTGGAAAGGTACGAGTTGTCATCAAGCAGAAACGGGAGCTGGAAGCATGTAAATATAATAATAACCACTGCAGCCAAGAAGAGTGCCTGACGAGCCCAGTTGTAAGTAAGCTATTAAGACTCGACTGTACACCGTGTTCGTGTTTTCCTCCGAAACAATAAGTTCCGTTGGAGCAGCCTTTCAACGCCTCTCTCTGTCTCTCGCAAGCAAAGTTGACCCACACAACAAAGTAAAGCTATTTTTCAGCTACGAGTCGACACGGAACCCGCCGTATTAGTCAGAGGTCCCTTTACTACGGTTCGGAGCCGCGGACCTTCAGTAACAGTAATAAATCACAGCAATAGTACATTCAGGTAGTTGTAAACAACATGATAATATATTAAGTAATCCAAAGTATTCAGAATACATTACTCTCATTAAGTAACGTAACAGAATACGTTACAAAATACATTTTGGGGCATGTATTCTGTAGTGGAATACATTTTAAAAGTAACCTTCCCAACACTGACTGTATTAATATGACCCTTCCTGAGCCGCAAACAGAGATGTCAACACATACCAGGCAGGAATGCCAGCCAACTGCCACTTGTGATGCCCTCAGAAGTGCAAGTATCCAGCGACGGGCGAGGGTGCAAGTGGGGAAGCCCACTGCCGCAACATGGCCCTGGTTTGGTGCCATGGATGAGGTGCTAGGACACCTGTCCTAATCTTCTCCATTCAGGAGGACACACCAGGGCCCAGTGCAGCAGTCGGCAACCCACTCCCACACCAGAAGGGGTAGGAGGATGAGGAGCCGCCTGAGGCACGGGTGGCGAAAAAGAGGAGGGACGGGGAGGATGAGCTCTTTGCCCTAATAAAAGAGGACATGGCTCAGCAACACCAAACGGAGGAACGGAGAGCCGAGAGGATGGACAGGCTCATAGGTGTCCTCAAAAAGCTAGTGGAGCAGAAAAAGGACTGAGCCATGTCCACAGACAGCCACTGTACATAGTTGCACTTTATTTATGCTGGCACCCCAACCTTTGTTTTGTACAAACATGATTATTTCAGTTGTGTAAATAAAGCAGCCAGAACAGCCCAATTGTGAGTGCATGTCTGTCACAAACTACATAACACAATTTCGGGGGGGCCTGACCTATTGCACATGCCAAACTGTGAAAATAAAAACAGTGCAACGTAAAACACAACATGATTGTGGGAAATGCACTGTCCTCTGTGGTCCAGGATAAACCCGAGTGTCCCAGCATGCACGTACATCATCAACCAGGCCTGACATTTGCCTGAGCAGGGAGTCTTGGGCAGTGCTGCTTGGTCTGCTGGACCAGGACCAGAGAGATGAGGGAGGTGCCACAGGTAAGACCCCCGGTTCGCATAACCATGTACTGAGTGGAGCATCCCACATAGGCGTCCCCAGATGTTGCTCAGGCATGCTGATTCCCACTGTCCACCACATCATCCACCACTTGGGTCTGCAGGGCTGGTGAAACTGACAGCTGCCATGTCCCTGGATTGTAATCATGGCGATGGGAAAACGACATGGTAACAACAAGCATGTTAATACAGATCTGTCATGTGAAATCCCAGCATTGTGCAGATGCACCATTAAGGGATACTTGCCTGATGACAATAATCGTGGTCTGGGGGTACCTCCTCCAGGGCAGACACCTCAGCAGATAGCTGGTCCTGCCAGTGTGCACCACTGACTGCCTCCACACCATTCTCCCCATCATCTTGGGCATCATCCTCGGGCCCCTCATCTGGGGCCACAATGTCACCAGCACTGATGCAGATGTTGTGCAGCACGGCACGTGCTGTTATGACCTGCGACCGATGTTTAATCTTGTGAGTACAGTGTACATGCCAGATTATACACTACAGTTGCCATTATGATTCGACAAACAACAATGATGCTCGTATTAGCGTGATGTACATGTGGCACGAAGGTGTGGTGCACCTCCAGCGCTTGCAGGAAGATGACACGGAACCTCATCTTCATCATTCCAAAGGCATGACAGAGTGTGCCCTGAAGTGATGTGCGTCAAAGTGCTGGGCTCCCGCACCGTGGACTGGCCTCTTTTAGGTGGTGATGAGGGGGAGTGGATGTTGGAGACATGAGTACCCTCCATCTGCAAGGATGAAATGCCCTGGGGGAGGGTAACGAGCCTGTCGGTACAGTGGGCTGTCGCGGAGGACACTGGAGTCATGCTCTGACCCCGGCCAGCCCACATGTGTATCGACAAAGCGGCCCTGATGGTCACATACCGCCTGCAGGATCATGGAGGGGAACAACTTCCTGTTGCTGTAGCACTGACCGACAGGGCCGCTGGGGGCTTGATGCAGACATGGCAGCAGTCGATTGCACCAGCACCCTTCACAAAGGCCCTGTGGCCTACCAGCTGTGCAAACCCATTGGACATGGCAACTCGTTCTTTTCCACATGGCATCCGTGGGAGGTGGATGACCTGGTGGCACGTGGCCACCACCTCCTCTGTGACCCTGTGCACGATGCGGTGGACAGTGGAATGGAAAGTGAAAGTAAATACAGGACATGACAGACATTCTTTTATTCTAGTTATTATTCTGACTGTTGATGTTCCTTTTTTCACAGGCAGTAGATCCTGTCCTTGTGGTGACATTATTTGGGTTTTTGGTTAATTGCACGTGTGTGGCATGTCCTGGGCTGTGCTGCTGCAGTGTGCTGGCTGCGGGCGCACACACTCCTATTTGGGACTCGGATCTACAGTGGAATATATCAGGGTGTTACGCTAGTACATAGGTACACATGTCATATATCTCAGGGGGGAGGAATGTCGACATGTCTTTAGCCTTTACGGCCTTTAAGGCCTTTAAGGCTCTAACCCTGAATTGGGACACATCCTAAATTGGGACACAGCCTGAGAGATGAAATGCGCAGCGGCAGAGCATGGCAGTTGTAATGCAGTTTTGTGTGACTCCGTGTTCGTTAATGAACCTGTAAGTGTAATTACCTTTGACAGGTTAACTGGTTTGACAGTAGTTGTAGTTGTTTGTGCATGTTAAAGCTAAAGTTATGCCTAGGTACGGTGATATCATGTTAGTAGATTTATTTAAGTATTTAATTAATTTGCACTAAGTTAATACCAGTGACCAATAATTACATCCCGAGGTTAAAGGATTTTTCTGTTGTTTATTGTTTAGTTTAACTGTTGTTAGCTTGCCAAATTCTTGCCTTAGTACTAGCAACTTGTAAGATTTATTTATCTATTCAGTCAACTTCTGGTCTTACGGCGACCCCTTGTGGACATTGTAAAATATTGCTGTGTCTGATTAGATGATGTGTTATCATTGTTTCTTAGTTATCTTATCTTTGACCCTACTAATTATAGTATTGCCTGTTTCTGTTTCCAGACAACCATGCTTATAGTCACATATACTGCATCTACTACAACTATAAGTTCATATCTGGCAGCAACCCATTTGGATTAAATGATTATATAGCGCTTTTCTAGGCACCCAAAGCGCTTTACAATTCCACTATTCATTCACTCTCACATTCACACACTGGTGAAGGCAGCTACAGTCGTAGCCACAGCTGCCCTGGGGCAGACTGACAGAGGCGAGGCTGCCATATCGCGCCATCGGCCCCTCTGGCCATCACCAGTAGGTGGTAGGTGAAGTGTCTTGCCCAAGAACACAACAACCGAGACGTCTGAGCAGGGGCTTGAACTGGCAACCTTCCGATTACAAGACAAACTACCAACTCTTGAGCCACGATCGCCTCAAATGCTGAGTCTAGTGACCCAGGACCATGACAGGTAGTGCCAAAAGTATTTGCTCATCTGTCTTTACATGCATATGAACTACAAGGCCATCCCATTCTTAAGCCATAGCATTTAATGAGATGTGAGACTAAGCTATAACAGCTTTAACTCTTTTGGGTAGGCTTTTTTTAAGGAGTGTGTTAGAAGGAAAATTTTCACTATTCTTCTAGAATCAGATTTGAGAGGTCAGACACGTTGGGTAAGAAGACCTGGCTTGTAGTCTCCACTAGAGATGGCACGATACCACTTTTTTATGTCCGATACCGATATCATAAATTTGGATATCTGCCGATACCGATATGAATCCGATATAGTGTGTTTTAATCAACAAAACAGTTTTTTTTAAATATCTTGCTGCATTTTGTATAAGTTCATACTCAAGTTTAAAACAACAACTACACTAAAGCTATTCTGTTATACCTGTATACAAAAAAAAATATTTCATAGTTCAGCAATACTGATCAATCTAATAAACTTAAACCTACACCATCCTCCCTATTCTGGTATTTTAAAGAGTACTTAGCATAAATATTAAGCAACCTAACTAATAGGGTTCCAACTCCCAGCAACAACAAAAATAAATAAATAAAAAATAGGGAACCACCCCTCACGCTCCACCTCATGATGCTTAATCGACGTAATCAACCTTAATTTGATGCAGTGTGAAAAAAAAATGCACAGAAATCAATTATTTTTCAAGAAATATTAAATAGATTCAACATCTTTCTTCAACAAAATTGCAGACTGCACAGATGGTACCTTCCCAAAGGAAAAAGTACTATAGCTTACTAGGGTATATATATTAGACTTAATAGTTACTATATACAGTAATTGGCTTCTATTCATTTGGCATCAAATTAAAACTTTGGGTGTCAGATAATTATTTATTAAAAGCTAGACATTTTAAATGAGAATAAGAAAGAAAAGTATGTCTTTGTGTCCCCTTTTCCCTGTTAATGCCCTATCGGCCCCCCTGGCTAAACTTTGCTAGATCCGCCCCTGCACAGTTACCAGCCGAGAGCTACGTAGAAAAAGATCCTCGAGTAGAAAGTAATATTAAATAAATTCTAACAACAGCTTATCAAGCTTAAACGTGCTGCTGTTGTTTATCCGCTGGTTTCCTCTTTCTGGTGCAAAGTGGGCCAAAAACAAACAAGAGAGACGGAGTCTTGACAGAAAAGCCGATCAGCTGATCATTAAGCAGTTTCATGATTGAAGTAGCAGCAAGAAGAGGCAGTCGCTTGTTAAGCTTAACCAGGAATGCTTTACAAACATTCAGAGATGGACTTACAAACTTGCTTTACTTCTCTCGGGGATAACTTTGTCGGAGATGAAATGCCGGGTTGCTAGCGAAGCTCCAAATGCTATCCAGACCACCGACAGGTCCCACATGCCACAGCCACTCTATCACGTGATGCATACTGCTCCGACGTGCTAACGTTCTGAGGTGAGTTACGGCGTATGTGAGGTGCTTTCGTGATATTTAATGGATCGGATTACATTTTTTATTTTTCTCCGATATCCGATCCAGTAATTTAGGTCAGTATCGGACCGATACCGATACGTAATATCGGATCGGTCCATCTCTAGTCTCCACTCTAAATCACCCCAAAGGTGCTCTCTTTGGATGAGGTCAAGACTCAGCTGTGTATAGGGTGAGTATATTTTGATTTCCAAAAAAAAGGACACTTGGACCAGTCATGAAGAATTTTAATAATCCTGCTTGCTTAAAGAAAATTTTTAAAATATTAAAATGTTGCCTTCTCTGTGCGTGTCATGGTCTTGAGTACGTGCACTCAGTGATTTTGTGTTTTGGTGTATTTATTGTTATTATTATTATTATTATTATTAATAATAATTCAGGGATCAGGTCCAGCTGTGTCTCCCACCTGTGTGTGATTTCCCAGTGTCCCTCTGTGTATTTATAGTGCGTGTCTGCCTGTGTTCCTTGTCGCGTCGTCTGTGTTCATTCACTGTCTTCCTCCGTGTCTTTCTACGCGGCCTTCTTCATGTCATCCACTGTGTGGTCTCCCTGCTGTCCTCCCTTCGTGTTCAGGTTTGCTGTAATAAAGTTTAGTTGTTCCAAGTTAGTTTATCTTAAGTTCTGTTTTTCCATCCCCACTTTGTGTTCTGTATTAATAAACCACCCTCGCATCTTAGTAATTGCTGCTTTTGAGTCCTCTTTTCCACACATCACACGGCTGCTGCCCCAGCCATGACATTGTGGTTAATGAATGGTGAAATAAAAAATTTCATATTGGCTTTTATAAGTTAGTAAGGGCAAAACAATAACTTACAAACCTGTAGAATTAAATAATGTTGTGTTTTTCTGTGTCCACGTAAGCAACAAGATCTCTTAGACATACAAACGTATGTGCCAGCTCTGCGCACGGTGCACTCCGCCTGCCATTAATGCAGACCAGGATACAAGAGAAATTTCTTTTGCAGTTGATCTGAAAAGATGCATTTGCACTTTGGCATCTTTTGTGTGCTGCTGTGCGCTCTGTCGTGTCTGTGAACGCTAAACAACCACTTGGGTCCTTTGTAGGCCTATAGGAAAAATCCCCCCAGACATGCTGGACAGAATGGGGAAAGTGGACATGTCTGGGGAAAAGAGGACGATTCGTTACCCTAACTTTGTAGGCCAGTCAAGGTTTTCACCGCCAAACTCTCTAATCCATGTCTTTATGGACCTTCCTTTGTCCACTATGCACAGTCATGGTGGAACAGAAAGGGACTGTCCCCAAACTGTTCCCACAAAGTTGGGAGCATTAGACAATTGTCCAAATTTTCCAAAATATCTTGGTATTTTGAAGTATTAAGATGCCCTTTTACTGGATTTTACATTTTACAGGTCCAAGCCCAACTCCCCGCAGGGTCAGTGGATGTTTATTTTGCATGGCCTAAAACTTCGTGGCAGAGTTGTTGTGATTCCCAATTGCTTCCTGTTAGTGGTTTAAAAACAAACAGTTTACTATGCAATATTTATTAGTGAGGAAATTTTATGATTGGTCATCCTGATACCTGCAATTTTGTGGAATCCCTAGGGACTCTTATCATGATACTACTAGAATTCACTAAGCTCCAATTCTTTCACATATGTTTGTAGAAGCAGTCTGGATGCCTAGGTGCTTGATTTTATACACCCATGGCCATGGAAGTAATCAGAATACCTGAATTTCAATGACTTGCATGAGTGCTTGCTTTCTATCCTGGCACAGTGTAGGTAAATGGTGAGGGCATCACAGTGGAGAGCAAGTCAGGATGGGGGACTGGGAGGGGCTTAAAGTTATGCTGCTGAATGTTTCAGTACCATTACTGAGAAAAAACAATGGAGGAAACAACTCTGCTGCCACTGCTCTGTAAGCGAAATATGTTTCTTTAACTGTGATGACTTAAAATTACCTTAAAAATCTTACCAGAGAAGTCTACTGCAGATCTGTTGTCTTTTCTAGTTTTCAGTGTACGGAGCTGATCTGGAGGGTTCAGCTCCAAGAATGTTTCTTAGAATGTTTGTGATATTCTCATATTACACTTTCTCCAAACTATGAAATCATTTTAAAACACAAATTTTGAAAAAGTTGATATTATGATAACATACCAAATAACCATATATTCAACAACGTTTGCTATATATGAAATATGTCTTTGCTATAGCTATAGCTGTTCTGTGGGAACATTAGTAGAATTTAAAAATCTTCTCATCCCTATGACTGGTTACAGCAGCAACTTTTTAAGTTTACTTCTAACACTTTTACTGTAACAATGATGAGCTGAGTCTGGATTAGACTAAAGAAACAAGAGCTGTATATATTTTGAGAACTATGAAAAGAACATGTTCTGCAGGGCTGAAGCTTCCTGAGCATCAAATAAATGCGCAGTGTGAAAACAAACTAACTTAGGTGTCACTTCCTCTAGTTCTCGCCTCACTGCTGAGCTGCAATGCACATCAAGGTTAGTAATTTTTCTCTTTCAAACTTTAACCCTCTAAAGCACATGTGTTAAACTCAAGGAACGAGGGCCACATCCGGCCATTTATTTCTGACCAGCGAGATCATTTTATATAGATTTATTATTATTGTTATGCAGAAGCTGTTTTCAGTGATAAGGATCAACAAAACAGCACACAGGAGTCGTCTCACTGATAAACACC
>NW_024584057.1:22616-24175 GCF_018398535.1 Haplochromis burtoni
GGTGTTACGGGTCAATTTCGACCCATTGAGATTTACATCAAGAAAAGCCAAAAAAAGTTTTTTTTTCAGCAGTAGACCTTTAATATAAACTAAAAAACAAAGAAAAGTCCACTCCTCCTTTGTTTTGGTTATAGTCGTGGGTAAATCTGGGCTTTTTATCACGTCCTGATGATACAGCTGTGTCTTTGTGAAGTTTCCTTTGTGAAGTTCTTGTCCAAGGTCATATCTGGTAAAAAAATAAAAAATAAAATATCACAACTGATATTGTGACCCTGCAGTCCAGTGGTCATATTGAAGACCACACATTTTCACTGGTTCTTCTCAGGGATGCCACTCATAGCTTTGACTGTGAAAATCTGTACATTCCAGCCATAGTTGGTTTTTGCATCACAGGCTTCCCAGATTTTTCTGCCATATATCCCTGGCTTACTGGGTATGTACTGCCGGAAGGGGCATTTTCCTCAAAAAGTGGACTAGACGTTAATCCACTGTCAACTCTGGCCCTGGGATGAACATCAGCGGAAGAAGCTGCATCCATCTCTCCCAGACATCCCTGATGGGAGCAAGCTTGTCAGACCTCGGTCTGGTCTGTCAAATCTGAGGACTCTTGAATCAAAATGATATCAAATGTGTGAAGTGACATCTTTGCCCAGAAAATATTTCTGCCTGTCGATGCGTCCCATAGACTATCAGTGGCATCATTGCAGCATCTGTACACTCCAGCAAGAAGAAGAACACCAATGAAAGTATCCAGGTATTCCTCATCAATATCTTTCCACATGTCGCCATGGACTTTTTTTTCATTCAAGGTTCATCATAGTAATAATGATTGTAATGGGCTAATCTTGTCCGGCTTCCGAGGGTGATACACACCGAACAGGGGCAAGTACCAATGCTCCTGTCCAGGTTGCATGGGAGGGGCAGCTTCTGCGTGCGCCTTCTTGAGCATCTTCTCCATAAACTCTAGGAAGTCGGCTTTCATCCGTGGTCATTTTTCCAGTGAGCGCCGAAGTGAGACGAGGCGTTCGAGAGCCTTTTTCCTGTTGTTGGGGAGTCGCCGTCTCTGTGACCTAAACGGCAAAGGTGCGACCCAACTGTTGGAGCTGTCCTGGCAACACTCGGCTTCCATTATTCTCAGAAACTCTAGATCTTCCATGGATGGAGCAAGTTTGTGGTCGTTGGGAGTGCGAGCGAAGACAGTTTGCCCCAAATTGTCTCCAATTGGCATCGTCGAGGTTAGCGCTGGATGATGTTGATAGTCACGTGCTTGTCCAAACACCTCTGTCACTTTGATCTGGTTGTTACATGGCTGGAGATGACTTGTACGACCGTTTCCTAGAATGGCTGTTTTGTAACTTCTCACCTCCAGTGGTCTGTGAGCACCTCCGAGGCACACATCCCCAACAATGACCCGGCTGTGCAGTTCTTTGCAAGATGTTCTGTTGACGAGCAACAGCGAAAGCAGACGTAGTGTTCTTTCAGAAGCTGTTTGCGATCGTCTAAGCTCTTCTCACGGAAACCTCTGCATTTCCTCAGAGGATGGGGCTTTTTGTGCAGGG
>NW_024584057.1:24736-26210 GCF_018398535.1 Haplochromis burtoni
TGTTCTGCTGACTCTTTTCCCAGGTGTTTGGTTAGGAGGTCGAGTTCTTCTGCGGCAGACAGGTCTAGATTGGCAATGGCGTTCTGGCACGATGTTTTCCAGGCCCAGTAATTTATTGGCTGGTCGTCATATGTGGTGAGACCTGAAGTCACCAAGTGGTTGCGAGCAAGATATTTGATGAGGCCGGTGGTTGTAGAATGGTCGTGGTCACCTCTGTAAAGCGTCCCATGAACGGGCTGGTGCGCAGGAGACGTAAAATCCTGCCTGGGGTTCTGCTGCGGAAGTGTTCCGCTAAATTGGGGAGTTGGAGGGGGGTAGAAGGGCGACTTAGAGCTCTGTCGTAACGGTGCATCGCTTTTCCAAGGGCCCTGAAGAGCTTGGTGTGGCGTAATAGCAGCAGAAGCAGCAGCTTGGGTCTGACCTGCGTTATGCGGGTGGGTGGCTGGTCGAGAAGGTGGAAGGTTATCTTCTGTAGCCGATAGATCCTTGTTGCATAGGCTGGCCTGCTCGGAGATAAAGGCAGCGACGCGCTGGTCTTTGATAGACTGGGAGACCGGGCTGTTAACTTCGCTGCGTACTTCGAGACCCATATCTTGTAAACCAGCTACTAGGGAGTTCGCCTCTGCACCGGTGACATCCCTTTCCTTTTCGTCGATTAATGCGTCAAGGCTGGCTTGAATACGTGCTTGCTCCACTTTAAGCTCGATTTCCCTTTTTGAATGTGCCGCTCTAGCTTGCGCGGCTTCAGCCTTTGCTTTTGCCTTGGCGATGGTTATGCTGATTTTTGAGCCAGACGATGTACCAGATGAGCGACTGCTCCTTGAGCGCACACACTCTGACTGGTTGTCTCCATTTCCTTTGTCAGCATTGCTACGTTGTGACATTGCGTGTCGTTGGGTCTCCAGTATCGGGAGAGGAAGGCTGCGGCGAAGTTCTTCAAAAGCTGTCGTGGAAGCTGCTTATCTCTTGGTATTGAGTAGCTCCGTATGGTGGCGATCCTCGTATGCCCTGTTAGCTGCGTTGCAGTCTTTTCACTGTAATGGGCTAAGTTTCCATTCAGCTTAAACACTCCCAAAAAAATCTCCAGGATGCAGACGGTTGAACTCCAGGAGTTTTTTACTGGGCACTTTTTGTGAAACTGTAAACACAATACAATGAAATATACTGTAAACACAATACAATGAAATGTATGAAATGTATTATGAATGCAATAAGCTCAAAGCATCTGGCTAATTATCACAGCTTGACAGCCTAGCCGCATAGCTTATATGAGACCCAACAAAGCTAACCGAATAACAGACAACAGTTCAAAACGCCTCACCGCTTAATTGTACAAAATGAATTATACTCACAGACTATGCCTTAGCGGAGGGAAAAGGATTAAACTTGTAACGGTGGAGCTGACGACTGCGTGAGCCCACACACCAATATCCAGAGCCACACGGTAAATTTACTTCCTGACTCCCAGCGTGCA
>NW_024584058.1:0-4355 GCF_018398535.1 Haplochromis burtoni
GGTCCTCCATGTGTGTATGTGTATAAGTAACATATGTATGTAGAGACAGTACGTAGTCTCAAAAGGGTTGCAAATGCGTATTGATGTACAGATGTACGCATTTTGAAATTAGTTTTAGGTGAGGTCAGATTGCTTCGTATTTGTGTGTGAATTCAAGCTGGTGTGAGTCTTCAAAAGTCACACCCAAGTCATTGTACACACGTGTGTGTGGTTTAGGCTTATGGATCAATCCTTTTGAACACATTTTTCTTCATATATGCATCAGTTAGAGGAGCAAACAAGCAATAAAAAGAGTACATACAGAAAAACCAATTTTAATAAATGTAAGAATCCATGTTTTGTACTTGTAATTTAGGCATTTCTGTGAATACACAAACGGTTAGACACAGAGGAAATTATGTGAGCTGTTACATGTAGGAGTTGGTATGGTGGTCCGGAACATAATGTATGTCAGGGTTTGTTTGTGCCTCTGGAAATTATTATTTTCTTAATGCGTGTGAACCCATCGGTTATAATTGCAGGGTTAGAATAAAATAAGAAAAAAAAGCATGTATATTCTTGGTAGACATGAAGGGAATTTAACATCGAGTGGAAGTGACTGTACAATGTTTAGTTCAGTTGCTTAGATAATGAGATCCAGTTTTCTGCCATTGAATAATTAGTCTTGTATTCCAATAAATCAGGTCAAAACAATTTAATTCATTGGCCATATATTTTCTCTGTTAAGCATGTGAACCGCATACTTTACATCATAATTTATCAAGCTTTCAACTCACTTACTTTCAGATGGTATTCATTAAAACCTCGGTAATTGATGGCGTGTTATTGCCAGCTTTTATTTTTATTTAATAAGTTCACACTGTTGAAAACATTTTATTTGTGATGTTGATCTCAAATACAAAAATGTTTATTTGTTGCATAGTTTACAAGAAGGTGGTTTATAGAGTTCTGTCTTCTCATCTAACACCATAATCGGGTCTAGTTTTTATTTCATTTTTGGTTTTCCAGCTGCTGCCCCCGAGCAGCCACCCAGAGACCCTTTGCTGCACTTAGTCTCCCTGCAGGGGGCGTCTGGCTGCTGGCTGCTTGATCCAGCTCTGGCTACTGCACTGGGAAAGACCAACGAGGAGGTGGAAAAGTCAAAGCCTGAAAAGGTGGACTGTTTTCAGTTTCAATAATAACAAACAAAATGATAATGTTAGTTATTGTACGTCAGATGCTTCATGCTCATGTTCCATGATTTGAACAGAAACGCATGATGTAATTAAAAACACAACAAAAAACAAATGACAATGAAGTCAAACTAAATGTAGGCCTTGAAAATAAACATCTGTATATCAGAAGCTAAAACACTGGTGGTAATCACACATCTAGACAGAAATTCCTTTGTGATTA
The DNA here is from genome assembly GCF_018398535.1 of Haplochromis burtoni. Classification (NCBI taxonomy): domain Eukaryota; kingdom Metazoa; phylum Chordata; class Actinopteri; order Cichliformes; family Cichlidae; genus Haplochromis; species Haplochromis burtoni. The sequence continues at coordinate 1,396 of NW_024584058.1, forward strand.
CATCAGGAACAGCATCCAGTGTAATAATCGGCCAAATCAAATATGCAGAGCTACACAACTTGGTGACACCTTGTGACTAAGCAGCCAGAAATAACTAATACTACTGGTTGTAGAAAGTAAAATCATGTAGGATTTTTTTTTCTTTTTCTTTGTGTGTCCTCTCTGTTTTATTTTATTGTCTTTGATTTGTTGAATTAGGCCAACAGTGAAGTGTGGGCCACCATTTTGGCTCTGATCTGGCTTCATGGTTTCAAGATGGATGCAAAGGACGAGTGGGAGCTTCTGGCTATGAAGGCTGCCTCATGGCTCCGTGCTCAGAATGGTAGTAACACGCTAATTAAAGAATAAAATGTTTTAAAAATTGTTTCATGCTACAATCTACTTTTTTGTCTTCCCTCCATACATTCATTGCTTTAATGTCTGTGTTGTGTTTTCAGCACCGTGTGTGACAGAGTGTGTGGATGCTGGAAATGTCCTGTTGGGCTGCAGTGTGAAGAAAGACGCTCTGGGCCTATGAGGGTTTTCTGAAAGTGGATTGGTGAACAGAAGCATTTCTACTTACACCATACTGCATTAGACTTGGTGTTGCTTTGTGAAATCTAACATTTTATAATTGTTATAAAAACACAACTGTTCTTTGACTATAAAATGTTATTTTACATTTGAGCCAAATTTGACTTTAATGTTCAGAATGATCTGAAAACCCATAATACACTGTAAAGATTAGACATCTACTGTGTGTGCGTGTGTCCATTCTTTTTCTCTCCCACTAGATCCCACCCACCCCGCGCACAAACACATCCTCCAACCACACACCCATATTTTGCTCCATTGCAGTTTATTTCACACCTCAAACATTTAGTAAACAATTAAGCAAATACAAGTAATCTGCAATAAATTACAGGTAGTAATAAAATAAACTACTAACTCTTTTACGCTACGTCCACCTACACGGGTATTTTTGAAAACGCAGCTGTTTCGTCCACACGTAAACGGCGTTTCGAATCACCGAAAACTGAGATTTTTTAAACTCCTTTTTTGCGTTTACGTGTGGACGAGGAATACAGAGTTGGTCACGCAACGTCAAAGGTATGTGCCTTTTTCACGTCACGCTGTGCGCCACGTTATTGTTTACATGAGATGAATTGCAGAATGGCAGATAGTAGATTAACAGTATTTTGTCTCTATCTGCAGGTTTTACACGCTACACACCGCAGTTAATGTCCCTCTATTTACAAAGGCAGAGGCGTCACGGTGTGATATTTTATGTGTTTTTTCTGTAATAATATTCAACATTGCTATCAATACATTTTTCAAAAAATGCCTCTCTGTGCAAAATGGGTTTAAAAACATAAACAACTGTGGGATACTGTTTGTCGTGATTTGAACAGCCCAGCCTGCTCCCGACGAAGGGAAAACCATTCTGCAGGGGAGACCTACCTTGGCACTTGTGCAGGTGAACCAAAGGGAAGATATGCTTCACCATATTTTCTAGTCTTTGGCTTAGAATGAAGTTGGTTTGGAAACATATTCAGCTATGCTTCATCTCCTGCTTTGCGTTTCTGTGGGCGCCCCGTGCTAGCAGTGTCCAAGCGTTTTGTTTTTTTCCCCTTTTCATCCTGCCCGCCCCCCCTGCAATGGCTCTGCGCCCCCCCTAGGGGGGGGCCCCACACTTTGGGAAGGTCTGCATAGATGGTGATAATGTGCATACTTGGTTACTTTTGACTTGTTTCAAAGCCAATTTCAGCCGTTCCACTTCCTTCACTTCAGGATGCTTGTGAGATACTTTTAACAATGGGAAAAATTAAAGAAAGTCAATGAAGATCTAGGAAGGAGAATTTTAGATTTGGATAAACTAAACAACTGCAAACTGTGATTATCAGTTTGAAAAAATGCATGTATGAAAAAGTTATTTGGATGTTCATCCTGATAGGACGTTCAGGAACACCCAAGCATCCCAACTCATCAGCAGTACACTAACAGTGTTTTGAACACATTTAGATTTAATAAGTGCTTTTTAATTATTCTGTGGAGTTGAGGATGGCAAACAGATTTCTTAGTTATTGGTGCGACGTGACAGTGCTAAACATCACAACAACATGCTGTCCAAAATACAGACAAACGTCTGGAAATCAACTCACAAAAAAGTCCAGATGAGGATTCAGTTTCTCTTACTTGATCTGAAAAGTGATCCTTTATAAAACGGCTCAGGTACCTCATCTCTTTGCAGCTTGTCTAATGTGGCTTCAATACTTTTGAGACATACCTAGACTACTATCACAATAGTTAAGTTTTTTCATGACTTAATTTGGGACAGAAGTTGTTCTCTATTTGCTTGCTTGTCCTACCAAACACATCATCCAAGAAATAAAGCAGAAGAATATTGACCTTTCAGATTTCTTATTTAAATATCTACCAACACAAAAAGTATTCACAAGTTTAATTCATTTTTCCTCATTAGCTATATTGCATAATTTCAATTATACAAAGTAAATCTCAAGAATTTACTGCATACATAATCATTCTGTGGTAATGACTGCTCATCACATCTGCCTTGGACTTTCTGTCAATCTGTAAAATCTGATAGAAATGAAAGCTGGGATATGCATGGGAGTCACTTTATGGAGCTGTTTACCTCATCCCTTATTTCACTACAGAAACAAACCCGCCTAAACACACTGTGGATATGCAATGTGAATAACATTTTTAAAATGTAACAAAATAAGAAAAGGTAATACAGGCTTAAATGCGGGAATACAAACATATTGTGTGAGGTGGATCATTATTAATGTAAGTACTATCTATCCATCTGGTTCAACCTAACACAGCATATGAAAAATCTACCAGAAACACTTAATCCTGTTGGTTAAATGTTATTGTTACGTCCAGTCACCTTTTGGCCTCTTCATGAAAGAGAGCTGCTCTCTCTGTATTCCTTGTTTGCCACACCTGAACAGCTG
>NW_024584058.1:4375-6803 GCF_018398535.1 Haplochromis burtoni
TATGAAAAAGTTATTTGGATGTTCATCCTGATAGGACGTTCAGGAACACCCAAGCATCCCAACTCATCAGCAGTACACTAACAGTGTTTTGAACAAATTTAAATTTAATGAGTGCTTTTTAATTATTCTGTGGAGTTGAGGACGGCAAACAGATTTTTCCGTGTAAGAAGGAATGTACAGCTGGTGATGGAAAAAGCATGCATCACAAGCAATTCTTAAAAAAAATACCGCTGCGATGTTTAATAACGGAGTACAACTAAGACATATTTACGGTTGTGCAACATTGATAAACTGGTTGTTGACAAAGACTTGCAATGGTTTGGAGGTGGAGCTCCCCTCGCAGTTGTCTTTACCTTCACAAGTCAGGGTAATACTTCCTGATGTATGTAAACAAAATGTAAAAATCAACAAGTTACAGTGTAGATACATTTAAATTCTTTAAATGTGTCTGTTTCTCACACTCACTTAACATATATTTACAGTAGTAAAAGGATTATGTGTTAAGTCCCACTTAAGCTCTGTGCACTTTATCAGTTCACACCAGTCACCAGCTGACCAAATATTCTGTGTGAGGAAGCTGGAGTACCCGGAAACAACATGCAAATTTCTTATTTATTGCTGTGAGGTGACAGTGCTAAACATCACATAAACATGCTTCCTGAAATACAGACAAACGTCTGGAAATCAACTCACAGGAAAGTCCAGATGAGGATTCAGTTTCTCTTACTTGAACTGAAAAGTGATCCTTAATAAAACAGCTCAGGTACCTCATCTCTTTGCAGCTTGTCTAACGTGGTTTGAATACTTTTGAGACATACCTAGAGTACTATCACAATAATTGAGTTGCAAATTTAATTTTTCCTCTTTCGCTATATTGTATAATTTCAATTATACAAAGTAAATCTTGAGAATTTACTGCATACATAATCATTCTGTGGTAATGACTGCTCATTGCATCTGCCTTGGACTTAACCAGTCAGTGAGGACTTGCTGTCAGTCTGCAAAATCTGATAGAAACTTGGAATATGCATGGGAGTCACTTTATGGAACTGTTTACTTCATCCCTTATTTAACTACAGAAACACACCCGCCTAAACACACTGCGGATATACAATGCGAACAAAATTTTTAAAATGTAACAAAATAAGAAAAAGTAATAAAGGCTTAAATGAGGGAATACAAATATAGATGTGACATGGATCATTATTAATGTAAGTACTATCTATCCATCTGGTTCAACCTAACACAGCACATGAAAAATCTACCAGAAACACTTAATCCTGTTGGTTAAATGTTATTGTTACGTCCAGTCACCTTTTGGCCTCTTCATGAAAGAGAGCTGCTCTCTCTGTATTCCTTGTTTGCCACACCTGAACAGCTGCTCATTTGTGTACATGCATATCTAGCTCCAGCAGCAACACTGGGCTCTGTGTTTTGTGGTTGCAGGATTATTGCTGGTCAGTGTGCGCTTGACGTCATCTTGGAAAGTGATGGTTAACATGTGTGGTCTGTGTTACGGTGTTGTGATTTTTTTGTATGTTAGTGGAAGATTAGCATAGTTCTTTGCCATTTTATTTATGTGAGTTTGCTCCTGTTTTGTGGACAGCCAGAGAGATTAGGCACTGTGTTTGTGTTTTTGCATTTTTTTGTTTCTTTGCTGGTAAAAACATTTCCACACACATGGAAGTAAATGAGGGCCATGGTTTATCTGACTCTTCTTATAATGGATGTACTTTTTGACATGTTGACATGAAGAAAGAACAAACTTGCGAGATCCCAACGTAAGACATGGGAACATGTGAATAGTGCTTCCTGCTGCAGTACTGACCCCCAACGTCACAGCCACAGGTGTCAAACCTGCTCTTTAGGCTTAACAGCTTTAAATCATTTAGTTAAAAACGTATCAGCCCTCTGAGATGTCACTAGTTCCTGCCTAACTGGCTTCAGGGGTATTTCAGCAGACACATCTGGGTTACACAAACAAAGTTCAACAGCTTCAAATGAAATGGAGGTTTCATTACAGCCAGTGTCTTTTCTGATCATCAGATAATCTTAGGAAACATGTTGTTGCTGCCTGTCAGTCTGTGAATGGTTACAAAACAATTTTATATTTGAAGTCAGTTTTTCTACAGTGAGAAAAGATATTGACACATGGAAAGCAAGACAGCAGCCAATCTCTCTAGGAGTGGACATCCCAAAAATTCATAAAGGAGGCTTAAACAGACCAAACTGCATCTCACCAAACCAAAAGACTTCTGGATCAGACTGCATCATATTACTAAAATGCATCATTACACTGCATCAAATGCAGTGAGGACTTGGAAAGCCTCCATTTTCCCAGTCCTCACTGCTACGCAAAATGCTTTTTTCAAAATTATCCACTTTAGAGAGCGTTTTCAAAAAGCTCAGTTTTCCTTGACCAAAAACG
>NW_024584058.1:7852-26041 GCF_018398535.1 Haplochromis burtoni
CACACCAGAATCAAACAGCTAGGAACAAAACTAAATGTACTAAAGAACAAACCAAAAAATCAAACTTGATATTTAAATAGCACAGCAAGAAAGTCAAAACTATGATGTTGGGTAAACTATCCCAGGTTTATGGCATGTCTAAAATCTGTCACAAATAATTCTATTTTCAGTTCAGTTTAATTACATAGTGCCAAATCACAACAGCACTTGTCTCAAGGTGTTTGTAATTTAAGGTAAAGAACCTACAATAATACAAACTATTAAAAATAATGACATCCAAAATAGTTTTCCTGTGAAACACAACAGTAGCTTGAAGAGAGTATTTACACACTGGATATGTTGGGTCATTCATCTGTTTCCTCAGGAATTTCATCTCAGTGTGACCAGGGAGATGTAGTATATCCTGTTCTCGATTCATTTATTAGCAACTATCCTTGTCGATGTCAATGCAAAGCACTGTAACCCAAAACACAAATGTGAATTTAAAATGATAAAAAACAAATACCGGTAACGGAATGACTTGTGTTTTTAGTTTGCATACATTCTTTCTAAGGACCATGAAGTGAACATAAAGTTACAAGTTTCTGCTTTCAAACTAGAAATAGTTTCAGTAGATTTACCTGGATTCAGAGTAGGTGCTTTAGTAGAGCAAATGTTGTTTTTCAGACCTGGCAATTGAAGAAAGGTGAGATTTAAAAACATTCGGGTGCTTATACCTGACCTAATCTTAATCAAAACAGCAGCTTACGTTGACAGATGAATGGCAGTTTTTTATGGCAGTTTGCATCCAGCCACTTGATTTGTTTTGCCTCATTAACTGTGATGATCTTTCCACAGTGGTTGTTTAAGGAGTTTACAGGAAAACTGTTGTTCCACTGAGAATATAAAACCTTTGACCCTGAAATCCATTTCCATTCAGGATTTTTGCCAAAAATGGATCGTTCCAGGCCAACCCACACCCCTGTGTGTGACTCTGTTTTATTTTGCAGCAAATTTTTAACTTCAATATCGACTGTGTCATTGTAGATTTCAACCAAGGAGGAATTGTCTTGCCGACAGTGCTCCAATGCATCAATCCAAGTTTTGTTTACTGAGTTGAACTGCAGATCTGAACACAGAAAAGGTAGGTTAAGGTTTTTGCAACACAGATTTTAGGATGTGGTGACACAAAACAATCTTCTGCCTCACTGCTGCAAATGCAAAGCTATTTTTAGTTTTCTACATTGGGCATTCAATTAAAAAAATCTGGTTCAATGCAGGTAAATATACATCATTTTACAATGACTATAATTTTAATTTTATTTTAGCATGTACAAAGTCTCATCTCTACGTTATTCTTTTATTTGGTCATTTGTATTTTTTCTTCTGACTAGTCTAGTGCTACATTTCTCCTGGAGGCATATCATATGTTGAGTCATATTTCAATGATAAACAACAGTCAGCAGTGATTATTTTTTTAATTACAGAGTAATTTCTATTTCGTGTGTGTGGTAAAGCTCTAAGTTGAAAAAGTTCTAAAAACTGCTTCAAACGCAGTAAGATGGTTTTGTTATGTTGAATAAAACTTACCCGTGCCATTACAGATACTGCCTGGGTGTTCTTGAGTGCAGTTAAATTCCATCCTTCCCTTCCCATTAGATCCCAAGGAGATACATATTTTCTCTCTGTAAGAAAAAATAATTACCTGTAATGTACACTATGTAGGATTCTTAAGATTACATTAGCAGCAAAATGGATGCAACACATATTTACCCTGGTGTAAAGTTAATACACGTGCTCTTAGTAAGATTTTTGTCACAATGATTTCCACTGACAGCTGGAGTGGATATGCTGTTGCACTTCTGAGCAGTGTCAGGTTTTATGTTGGTCAGTTTTATTTTGGGTCCTTGGAAACCATATGTAAGAACACACAGCATGCAGACATCTTGTTTTATGTTGTTTTTTTGTTTTTTTAAACTATGGACATTTAGTAGAGATAAGAACAAAAATGGGGTTTGGAGAGCTTACCTCCATTTACCTGAAAAGACAAACAGCTAGTTTTGTACATATTAAAGCTGTTCCCAGGCATACAGTGATCCAATGTCTGACCCACAACCATCAGTGTGTCAGGCTCTGTGCTGGTTTGAAAACATTGAAGTGTCCAGTTCCAACTGTCAACTATGCAGTTAGCAGGGCAATCTATGTTTGGATCTTCTGAGGAACAGCTGAACACCTGGACTGTTGATCACACAAACTGTATTTAGTTTCCTTGTATATATATATTACCATAGGTGTTTTGCTTTCCCTTTCCCTTTTATTTTATCAATAAATTAGAGAAAATGATATGCAGTAAAAAATAAATTGTTTGAAAAAAAGTAAAAATAAGAAATGCAGGAACAAATGTATAAAATAAATAATAGACAAGCACGAACTTTACAAGAAACATGCATTTTAAAGCTTCAGAGGGATTGAACAAAACCAAATAACTTTTTCTTAAAATGAAAATAGTGCATTTACTAGAGCAGAGAATAGGTTCTTCCTCTGTGTGAATTGCTACAGTGATTGGGTTTGATAATTGTAATTTTGATAAAATAACGTTTTAAGGTTTCTAACTATGACCAATCAGTTGGTAACATACCCAGCAGCAGTGATAGATAGGTCAGTCTTGCCATGACCTGTAAACATGACCAGAAAAATATTGGAAAGTTATGAAAAAAACATACACAGCACATTCACGTAGAAAAGTTAAAATACTTCCACGCTTTGCCCAAGTGTTAATGTAACTGTGAAAATTACATATTCAAGGTGCAAAACTAGAGTTAGGGTACAATCTAGGCATTCAAATAGATACACAAATAGATACACATTATATACTGTACACTTGTTTTCATGATACAGAAACACTTAAAAATGATAACTTGGATTCTAGTACTTAGTGCAAATGTCGAAACAGTTTGTCCATTAATCATAAAATCATCATAGCCAGAAGTTTTGAGTACAGTAGTTTATTTGTATAAACATATATAAACTACTGTAATAATGATTCAATTCTCTTAAGACTGTAGCTGGTATAGAAAACGAATAGCTCCTCTAATCAAACACGTTGCTTAGACCTACCAAACCAAATGTTCCTTTTCTTTTTAAACTAAACGAGTAAGTTTATTTTTAAAGATCAATCACATATAACCAAATTTCTATATTTGTGTTCTTCAGACAGATCTTGTACTTACCCCATTAAGATTTTTTAGTTGTTGTGATATAAATGCAGGCATAGAAATGTGATGTTGTTTTATAGAGATCCACAGGTGTTCAGATGTCACCTGTTTTGACTAAAGAAACACACCCACAAATGCTTATTTGGCTTCTTCTTTCTTTCTTTCTTTTTTGAAGAAGAATCCCCTAAGGCCCTGTGGATATGCAGTGTGGTTAACATTTCTAATATAATAATATAGTCTGATATAGTAAGGGGGAAAACAAACATTCTAATAAATGAATCTAAATAAACTCTGTCAGGTTATTCTGTGCAATTTTAACAACAGATTAGCTATTGTATGCCCGTCCTCTGATCTAAAAGAAGATACATAATTTGATTATAAAACTAAATCTAATCTGTATCACTGTGGGGGTGACGTTCCACTGAGACATCCCATTGGAGTCTAACCACCAAATACCTCCATCTAAATTCTGTACATCAATACATTATGCTTGTTTCTCTTCTTCATGAAATCAAGGGTGCTTCTGTTATTACTCTCTCAATAAATGCTGTATTGAGAGAGACAGTCATTCTTATTTGTTTACTGTATGCTTTACATGATGCTTGCAATGGGTTCCACTGAAATGTAGACATTTAGCTCTGATGGTTTCTGTAATATAACACCATATACCTGTCTGCCTATAGTGTACCAGCTTTGCAGTGAAGTCAATTTCTTAGCTACAGTTTACAAAATAGCAAAGGCTGGAACCATTTATGCAGCATGTTTTGTTGTTGTTGTTTTTTAATATTTCTTGATAGTGGGTCAGATTTCTTTATAATTGTCTCAGAGTATGCAACAAATCTAAACAAGCATATTTTATTATTGTTTTTTTCAGCTGCTGTTTCAAGTCATCCTTAAAAACTGATAACAGGAAACTCATACTGGAATTAGTTCACAGTGTTGTACTTCCCTTTTTTACCCTATGTAAGTATGTATGTAAATCTAGATCCAGAGACCGTACAGTGAGAAAGTGTGTTCAGTCAAATGGGAAACAAATATGTGGTTATCAGTTTTCATGACAAGCAAACCAATATATTGAGTCACAGCCACAATATGAAAAAGCTTGTATTTTTAGTATTATGTTTACAGGAAGTGTTGTTGAATCACTAGTTAATCTGCCACCACCTGCATGTATACTTGTAGAATTAATTTAGTGCTTTAGATTTCACATTATGACTCATTTTTCATGTTTTCAAATGTGATTTAAAAGGTTCACTTGCCTGCTTATCTACCAGTACTGCAGACATAAAGCTGGGTAAGGTGGATAGCACACATTTACCTTATCTCTATGCCACATTATCCCATGCGAAGTATAATTTGCATTCAGAAAAGTAATCTCTATATTTAAGTTGTGTTTTTTAATTCATATAAGGAAGCATTCCTCCTTAAAAGTTAGTAGCTATATAATTTTCAGTTCATTTCCTTTTAATCTTTGCTGTATAAAGGTACTTTATATTGACCTGATCTGTCACGGTTACTGCAGTAGAAAGTCAACATTTTCTCTGTTTAAAATAAAGTCTCCCTTCCTCTGATGACTGTTTACTAATCTTATTCCATGAGATAATGAAAGGGAGGAGAACGAGGATGTGGTTTATATATAGTCTGACACTTGAATGAATCACTAACAGTTGATTTGCCACTGTGGTTACACATCTAGAGAGGAGCTACATAAACATACAGAGTTTTGGGGATAACTAATATAAATAACTTTGTATTAAAACAATAAATATTTATGTGAAAATATATTAAAGACAAATCTAATTGAAGTAGAACTGCTGAAGGAAACATGAAGTAAATTCTATCTTTTTGTGACTGTATGTGCAGTGATGTGAATTCTTTATGTTTGTAATTTGTTTACTATTTGAATTTTCTTCGCTCTTGCTAAATTTCTTTCTGCAGTTAAATTCTAAATTGTGGACATTCACTTTCTAACCTTTTCTAAAATAGTAAAGGTAGAAGTCTGAGTATTGTTTACTATAAGTGCCACGATCAATAGGGGAGCTACTGTTAAAAAGAGGAATTGATAGGATTTGACCTCCATGGCTACTCGGGTTTCTTCTTATCAGGGTTAGCAAGGAAGACACCTGGACAATTTCAAGGTAGTTAGTACTGGGCACATGTGCATTTTCAAGCTACTGTTGTGTTTCACAGGAAAACTATTTTGGATGTCATCCTTTTTAATAGTTTGTATTATTGTAGGTTCTTTACCTTAAATTACAAACACCTTGAGACAAGTGCTGTTGTGATTTGGCACTATGTAATTAAACTGAACTGAAAATAGAATTATTTGTGACAGATTTTAGACATGGCATAAACCTGGGATAGTTTACCCAAGATCATAGTTTTGACTTTCTTGCTGTGCTATTTAAATATCTGACTCTGGGAACTGATAAAAGACCGGATCCAGATGACCTGAGGGATCTGGAAGGTTCATACTGGGTCAGGAGGTCATTGATGTATTTTGGTCCTAAACCATTCAGAGCTTTATAGACCAGCATCAGAACTTTAAAGTCTATCCTCTGACGGACAGGCAGCCAGTGTAAGGACCTCAGAGCTGGACTGATGTGGTCCACTTTTTTGGTCTTAGTGAGGACTCGAGCAGCAGAGTTCTGAATGAGCTGTAGTTGTCTGACTGATTTTTTAGGTAGACCTGTAAAGATGCTGTTACAGTAATCAAGCCTACTAAAGATGAATGCATGGACTAGTTTTTCCAGGTCCTGTTGAGACATCAGATCTTTTATCCTCGAAATATTTTTGAGGTGATAGTAAGCTGATTTTGTTATTGTCTTAATGTGTACAACTACCATTGCTACTACTCCTGTTACTGCTACCGCACAAGGGCCTTGAATGGACATGTGGCAGCAAGGGTTAGAGGTCAGACACCTGGGGCCTGCAGGTTTGAGTTTGGTGCTAACAACTCTAGCTCGTACAAAGTACTAACATCCAAGTGGTAAATGGTGTTACCTCTGAGAACTATAAGACAGTGCTATGAAAATAGTTTGTGGCCATGTCCACACTGATACGCCTTTTGTGGTCAAGGAAAACTGAGCTTTTTGAAAACGCTCTCTAAAGTGGATAATTTTGAAAAAAGCATTTTCGCGTAGCAGTGAGGACTGGGAAAACGGATGCTTTCCAAGTCCTCACTGCATTTGATGCAGTGCAATGATGCATTTTAGTAATATGATGCAGTCTGATCCAGAAGTCTTTTGGTTTGGTGAGATGCAGTTTGGACAGTTTAAGCCTCCTTTATGAATTTTTGGGATGTCCACTCCTAGAGAGATTGGCTGCTGTCTTGCTTTCCATGTGTCAATATCTTTTCTCACTGTAGAAAAACTGACTTCAAATATAAAATTGTTTTGTAACCATTCACAGACTGACAGGCAGCAACAACATGTTTCCTAAGATTATCTGATGATCAGAAAAGACACTGGCTGTAATCAAGTGCATTAGGAGAACCTGGCTGCTTCTTACTCTGTTATTTCCTATGGAAGCAGTAACAGTGTACCTAGTTTTCCTCTGCATTTTGGTTTAGTTTTCATAAAATAAATAATAACACAGAGTAATATCTGATGTGTTGTTTATCATCTTAGGCTGTATTTACTTAATTTAAAACTGATCAAATGATTTTTTTATGTCCTGATATGTTGAACTTACATGCTATTCTTAAAAAAGTGAAAAGCACACATTTGCATTCTATTCGACTGAAAAAACAACTTTCATGTTATCTCACAATACAGTCTCTGTATTCATATTTGCATTAGCTACACAGAAACAGGAATTTGTTTTTTCAGGAAAGAGGGGAAGCCCGATAATTTTATTTTAATATGAAATTTCCTGTTGTCAACATGAAAAAAATAAAAATACATCATAAATAAGTACGTCAAAAAGATGTCTGGAAAAACATAGCTTAAAAATAAATGTTAAAAAAAAAAAAAGATTTAAGACCAGTTTAATCTTCAGCCTCAACTTTGTTTGTGTAACCCAGATGTGTCTGCTGAAATACCCCTGAAGCCAGTTAGGCAGGAACAAGTGAACTTTTCCACATTTTGTCACATTACAGCCACAAACATGAATCAGTTTTATTGGAATTCCACGTGAAAGACCAACACAAAGTGGTGTACACGTGAGAAGTGGAACGAAAATCATACATGATTCCAAACATTTTTTACAAAAAAACAACTGAAAAGTGGGGTGTGCGTAATTATTCAGCCCCCTCAGTCAGTACTTTGTAGAACCACCTTTTGCTGCAATTACAGCTGCCAGTCTTTTAGGGTATGTCTCTACCAGCTTTGCACATCTACAGACTGAAATCTTTGCCCATTCTTCTTTGCAAAACAGCTCCAGCTCAGTCAGATTAGATGGACAGTGTTTGTGAACAGCAGTTTTCAGATCTTGCCACAGATTCTCGATTGGATTTACACTTCTCACATGTACACCACTTTGTGTTGGTCTTTCACGTGGAATTCCAATAAAATTGATTCATGTTTGTGGCTGTAATGTGACAAAATGTGGAAAAGTTCAAGGTGGCCGGATAGTTTTGCAAACCACTGTATGTACTGGATGAGCATTAGCCTTTAGGCAAACACAACTTGCTGCACCAAATATGCAAATGACATGATGTTACACATCATTTATGACATTTACATTTCTGTGTACTAAAAACAATGAACTTGAAGAGCACACAAGTGTCTTTTAGCTGCATTAAATATTGTCCTGTAGCTGGCATTAAATAAGGACTCTGAGTATTTAGCTCTTATGGCATGAAAGAGTGCATTAACAATTGCAAGCTGATATTATTTGTTGAATAATTAGTCAGTGTACAAAATAACTTGATACATAAGTACCTGATCGTCACATTAAAACTATCAATTTGAATGAAGTTTGACGGCAAATGCTCCCTGCATTCTTCTCATAACCAGGGCAGATGAGATTAAAAAACTCAGCTATTTTGTTTTTACTTACTTTTTAATGTTTTTTGTATAATTATGTGTGTGCAATTTCTTACATTATACATTAAATAACTCTTAATTCACAAATTTGACTAGTAAATGAATCTCAAAGCTAAAATGAAGCTCAAATATCTTGTAAATGCAAGTGTATAAGCTATAAGCTATTTGAAATTTGGAAATTACAAAAAGTCCAAAGACCTTCAAGTAGGAGGGTGTGTTTAGTCAAATAGGAAACAAATAGAAGCTTATCAGTTTGTTTGAACAGCATACTGTCAGTGTTTGTATAGTTGGCAGACATAAATGCTTACATGGAGGTTTAAAAGTGAGCGCTTTTATTAGGTTGGTGGAACTGGTACAAAACAAAGGCAAAAGTCTAAAACATAAACCCGAACTAAAAAAAAATCTAAACTGGAAATAACAGAAAACCGAAACATGAAGAGGGCCGTCATGAGACAGGAACTAGACAGATCGCTAATGGGAACATAACAGATTCTCTGACAGGGCACATAGGCAGACAGGAATAGTATGAACACAAGAGGGTGAGTATGGAAGTGGAAACAGATGTGAACACAGCAGAGACAAATCAGGGTAACATGACAAGGGAAGTACATCTTTGGGCAACACACACTAAACAAGAAACTATCACAATAAAACAGGAAACACAACTAATACGAGGACCAGGAAGTTGCAAACATGGAATCACAAATAGATGAAAACTAGACAGAACAAAAACAAAAGGGAAACCTGATAACTAGGGAAGGAATACATAAAAGACTCAGAATATAGGCCTAAACCCCAAAACTGAACTAGATGATAAACAAAACCTTAGAATATCGATATACAAAAAACCCAGGAAATACTGAGAGTGAACAAAACTCAACACAGGTATTCTGACACATACAAATATATTAACTCAAACAACAATGAGAGATCAAAAAAACATTTTGTATTTTAATTAAAATGGCATAAAGGTCAAGATTTAGAAAATCAGCATAAACACAACAGGAAGACAGCCAGGTCAGTTTCATGTAGACATCCAAAGTCTCAGGAAACAAGATTTAAAAAACATAAAGACTAAAACTCAGAATATTTCCTTATTTATTTATTTATTTAAAAATAGTATTTTAGTTAGCTTTCAGTGTTCATTAGATCCTGTAGCCTTTCTCCTTGCTGTCGTCGCCTTTCTTCTCGCTGCTGCCGTTGCCTTCCCCCATGCTGCCCTGGCCTTTCTCCTCGCCGCTGTCGCCTTTCTCTTTGCTGCCATCGTTGTCGTCATTGCCTTTCTCCTGCCTGCTGCAGCTGCTGGCTTCCCTTTCTTTCACAAAAATCAATAACCACTCACTCAAAACAATTCAGTTGATTGTATATGAGCATCCTCAAAATTTCAAACCTGGAAAAGGGGAGAATTTAACATTTGGTATCAATATCATGCCAGACTGACCCAAACAAATCAGCAGCTTACCTTTGCAGATGTAAGGTATTTTTTCATGACAGCTGGCATCCAGCCACTTAATTTCTTTTGTCTCATTAACGAAGACGATCTTTCCACAGTGGTTGTTTAAGCCGTTGACTGAATCAGTGCTGTTCAACTGAGCATTTAGTAGTTTTGACCCTGAAATCCACTTCCATTTATCCTTGTTGCCAAAGATTGGTCGTTCCAAGCCAATCCACACACCATCCTGCAAGATTTTATTTTGCAAGAGATTTTTCACTTCATCCCTCACAGTCTTGTTGCATATTTCAACCAGCGAGGTATTATTTCTCTGACAGTGCGCCAAGGCCCCAATCCAACTTTTAGCTTCCTCGTAGAACTCCAGATGTATACCTTGACACAAAAAGAACAATTACAACATACAAGTTACATTTTTACTTTAATACTGGAAAATATTGTATACTTGATGCAAATTAATCCTTGTGTCTGTGATTAAAATTATAGCTCTGGTGTCCAAATCCCTCCTGGAACAATCAGCTTTTTGGTCAGGGGTGAGTTAAGTTCTGCTTTTGTAACAACAGCAGGACATTGTGCTTTCACTGTGTTGAATTAAACGTACCCAAGGCATCAGCGAAGAGCAGCTGGATTATTACTGTAACAGAGCAAGATCACAACAAGAGTTGGATGATTTTGTCCACAAATAATTATTTACTTAGAAAATATATCAAAATGAGTAAAGGAAAAAGCGAGTAATTGCAAAAATGTAGAGATAAATACGCTAGCACTTTTTTAAAAATGATAATTCATTTAAATTTCAAGGAATACATAATAATGTAGGGGCTTCTTAATCAAAATTTATATAAAGTCTCTTATTAGTACTTTGTGTTTTGTTTTTTGTTTCTTTGTCTGCCACCTTGTCACAACAGGCAGCTCTGGCAGATAATTTCATTTTAATATGAAATTTCCTGTTGTCAACATGAAAAAAATAAAAATACATCAGAAATAAGTACGTCAAAAAGATGTCTGGAAAAACATAGCTTAAAAATAAATGTTAAAAAAAAAATAAAGTTTTAAGGCCAGTTTAATCGTTGAACTTTGTTTGTGTAACCCAGATGTGTCTGCTGAAATACCCCTGAAGCCAGTTAGGCAGGAACTAGTGAACTTTCTCACATTTTGTCACATTACAGCCACAAACATGAATCAATTTTATTGGAATTCCACGTGAAAGATCTTGTCACAACAGGAAGCTCTGGATATTTTGGTATCTTCCTTCCTGACACAACCCACAAAGAGAATATTTGTTTTGGAACTGGACAAGTAACCTCTTATTAAGCTAAGCAGATTTGAAAACCAATATACAATGGAGCCACAAAATTCACAAGTCAGTGGCTGGTTAATAGTGATGTGCGGTTCAATACTGAAATATCAATTCCTCTGATACCAGTCATTTATGTTCTACAATTGATTCTCACATTAAAATATCGATATTTTAGTAATTTAGAGTAAACTTGTAGTTTATCATTAACAGGATCACAGTGGGAAGATCCTATTTCATTCGGATTGTCTACATTGGAAGGAACTACTTCCTCTTCCGCTTTTCATAGTCATGTGCGAAATACGGCTGTATAAATGTGTCGCAGTCCCTTGGCGTGCGCAGTCACAACAATGGCTGAGCGTAATTGGAGTTATGTTCGGACGTATTTTACATCCACAAACGTGGTTTGTGATACATGTGGCAAGAAAGTGAGGTGTTGTGGCAACACCACAAATTTGTCAAACACCTCAGAGTAAATCATATCACAGAATATGATGAGCGTATGTTGAGGCGAACTGAGGAGGAGGAGGAGTGGACAGGGACAGGTGCTGCTAGGGCGAGACAGACGTCTCTCATGGAGTCCTTTAGTGCTGCAGGCAGGCAAGGTGTTCAAATAGCGCACAACTTCAGGTTTTTTTTATTTCTATATGATGAATTCTGTATTATTAAGTGATAAGAACAAGTAATCTGATGTCCTGTAATCATTATGATGCTATAATTTGAGATACAATAAATGAAATACGTTTTTGCACAAAGTATCGTGCAAAAAGGATCAGTATCGTTGATACCACCCTGAATTTTACTTGGTATTGGATCGGAAAGGAAATCAGTGGTATCGCACATCACTACTGGTTAAAGTTACTTGATATTTGTTGTCTTTTTATGTTCGTAATGTACAGTAAGTATGTCAAACAAGTCAATCAGTTCCATATTTTTGTGTCAGGCAGGTGATTAAAAGCTGTCTGACATTTTTTTTAGACATTTAAATAAAGGTGTAGGCTCTGTCTTAAATTTCTATTCTTTTTAATGGCCACCAGGGGGCAATACCTAGGGCTTGTAAAAAGAATTTTGTTAGTATAGAAAGAAAAACAGTTTCCAAATGTGACCTCTCTAAACACTTTCCTGCTGTATTTAGTCATTATTTTCAGGGTGAGATTGGGAGAAAAATGATTAAGTAATGGTCAGAAATGGAGGATTGTTTCAAGTAACACACTTTTCTACCACTGTGGATGTCTAATTTGGTTGTTCTGTTTTCGGAAAAATAAGTGGTGAATTTACTGTTGGTGTCACTTGTGTTTTGCCAGACAGCCTCGTACAGCTTTTTTTTTTTTTTTTTCTTCTTCTTCTTACCTTTTTC
The DNA here is from genome assembly GCF_018398535.1 of Haplochromis burtoni. Taxonomy (NCBI): domain Eukaryota; kingdom Metazoa; phylum Chordata; class Actinopteri; order Cichliformes; family Cichlidae; genus Haplochromis; species Haplochromis burtoni. The sequence goes on from NW_024584058.1 coordinate 20,139, forward strand.
TCCTCCATTTTACCAGTAGTGGCTGTCTTAATCCAGATCAATAATGCTGGTAATAATCAGTCTGAATTTCATAAACTCATATTTCAGCAGTTTGACTTGGTTTTGTGTCACTTTCAGTTGCTACTCGGTCCCAGGCTCGGCAGACGTGTATGTTTCAGGCCCCAGGTTCTGTTCAAGGACCAGTCTCAGCAACAGAATCCCTTTCAGCTAACCCAGAAACCATACATCCCGAGCCCCCACCATCATCAGTCCTCAAAAACTCTGGTTGGTTGTGATTTACTTATTCATTTAAAACAGAAAACAAAAAGATTTTTAAAAAATGCATAATGCATTTTAAAAAATCATAACAGTGCCACATCTGTTTCATTTAACAACATGTTGTTGTTGGTGACCATGCCATATTCATTTTGTTATCTGCAGGGTACAAAGTCATATCATGTACCTGTTAAAATGTATTTGAATAAGTTTCTGAGTACTTTAAATGTATGAAGAAATATTTTGGTCTTTTCCTTCTGTTAAATCTGAATTATATTTGTTTTTTGTCATCTAGTAATAAAACAGTTAGAGGTATGTAACCCATTTTATTGGTATTAGGTGTTAACATCTCATTTATTTATTTCTGTGTGTGTGTGTGTGTGTGTGTGTGTGTGTGTGTGTGTGTGTGTATATTAAGTGTGTATATTGTTTGTTTGTTTTTTCACATTTCAGGCAGGAGGAAATCTGTGGCTCCCATGGAGTTGAACAAAGGCAATAAAAGGCTCTCTTGTGTTATAAAGCCCCCAGATATGCAAACCAAGAGGGGAAAGGTGAAAGATTTCTTCAACCATTATTCTTTTTTTTATTTTTTTTATTTTATAATGCAAATTGTTTTAAAAATGAGCAAAACTACTCCTCATTTTGTTACAGTACCTTTTGTTTGCTTGTCTTTATAGTTTCTGGAAGGTTCCCAGCCCAACCAGAAGTTCTTTGAGATGATTCAGGATTTCAGAGCGACTTTGGAAATCACACCCTTATCAACTACTGAAACGGTAGGTTTGAAGATGGACTTACAATGTTCCATCCAGAAAGTTTTATTGTAGCTTTGCAAACTGTAGCACAGTCATTTCTCTGCACATCTCTTGCCTTTTTTAAGATTGAGCCCCAAAGGATTTGTGTGTGCGTTCGCAAGCGGCCCTTTAACAAGCAGGGTAGGTCAGGAATAATTTGTAGATTCTCTATTCTATCATCTGAATATAAAGGAGTAATTAAGGGAGAGAAAACAGTTGCCATGTTTATACACTAACTCTGATACTCTTGTGTATTGTAGAGATTAATAAAAAGGAGATTGATGTGGTGTCTGTACCTGGGAAAGGTGCGTTAGTGGTCCATGAGCCAAAACACAAGGTGGACCTCACCAAGTACTTGGACAATCAAGTCTTCCACTTTGACTACTCCTTTGATGAGACCGCCACCAATGAACTTGTCTACAAGTAACTACCTAATTTTTCCTTTAAACCAACAGTGGCTCTGATTGTACATTTTCTAACTTAGCTTTTTCAACTGGGACATTAACCAGTACAATGGAGACTCGATGTATACTTTTATACATGCTGTAATTTTCCTGTTAATGTTATGATAGTTTAATAGTTTAATAGTTTAATTATTTATATAGCACATTTAATTACAACAGGAGCGTTGACCAAAGTGCTGTACAAGAATACAACATACATAATAAAACAACTTAGAGTATTAAAAGCAAACACCAAATATGAATTAACAAATAACAAATAACTCTCATGCTGTATTAAAAGCCAGTAAATAAAAATGCGTTTTAAGATAAGATTTAAAAAGATTGACAGTAGGAGCCTGTCTGATGTGTAGGGGTAAATTATTCCACAGCTTAGGCGCTACGACTGCAAATGCTCGATCACCTCTATGAACCAGCCTCGACCTTGGTACAGCTAAAAGCAAAAGATCACTTGATCTAAGAGATCTAAGGGGGGTATAAGTCTGCAAGAGGTCAGACAAATACCCGGGAGCCTGTCCATTCAGGGCTTTGTGACTAAAATTCTGATTTTCCTTTTAGGTTCACAGCTAAACCTTTAGTCCAGTCCATTTTTGAAGGTGGTATGGCAACATGTTTTGCCTATGGCCAGACAGGAAGTGGTAAGACTCATGTAAGTCTCCCCTTGATCTAAGACTTTGAGGGTTTTTTGTTGTTGTTGTTGTTGTTGTTTGTTTTTGTTTTTTGGTGGTTGAAGCACAATTTTGCAAATGTGGAATTTATTCAAAGTCTTTATTTGTTTTTAAGACAATGGGAGGTGATTTCACAGGGAAGCAGCAGAACAGTGCTAAAGGCATCTACGGATTAGCAGGTAGGACCTTAAATGAAACAACTGGATTTTGTACAAAAAACAGACTTTGTCATAATTTGAGTCTATTCACTTCTAGCCCAGGATGTTTTTGCCTACCTCCACCACAGGAGGTATGCTAATTTGGATCTCGCTGCCTACGTCAGCTTCTTTGAGATTTACAACGGCAAGGTAGGAAGACGTGAAGGGAACACCCTTCACTCAGAAGATATCTATTGAATCCACGTGTTCAATTAATCCATATAGCAAACTAGACATTTATTTTTATTTAGGTGTATGACCTGCTGCATAAGAAGGCCAAGCTGCGTGCTTTGGAAGATGAACGACAACAGGTTCAGGTGGTCGGCCTCAAAGAGGTCTATGTGACCTCAGCAGAGGAGGTCATCAAGATGATACAGATTGGCAGTTCATGCAGGTAGTTTAGTATTGTTACGAACTTGTACAGATGTCAGCAGCAATGACCGGAGTACTTTAGTTGAAACTGCCGAGATCAACCGCAGCCTTCTGGCTCTCAAGGTAATCGATTGCTGATTAAAAGGCAGAAGTACTCTGTTTTCTCTCCATTAAATATGTCTGCACAGCAACTCAAAACACTGGTGTTTCCTCTCTTGTATCCTGTAGGAGTGTATCCGTTCACTGGGAAAGAACAGTGATCACATTCCTTTCCGAATGAGCACTTTGACCAAAGTCCTCAGGGATTCTTTCATTGGAGAGAAGTCCAGGACCTGCATGGTATGTTACCACACCAAATTTGACTTCCTCTCAGCATTGGATATTTTGAAATCCACATCAAATAAATTTTTTTCTTTGTTTCACAGATTGCTATGGTGTCTCCAGGTATGACCTCATGTGAATATACAATGAACACATTGCGCTATGCTGACAGGTATGTATTTAGCATATGAAGCTCTGAATCTGTGGGCTTTGTTTTTTTTCTAATGGGAATTCTCAGTTGCCTTATTGTATGATGAAGCTTGAAACATTTTCTGCAGAGTTTCCGGTGACGTCACCATCCTGAATGGCAGCCTAAAGTAATAGCTCCCTCGCGAAAATAGTTATTTCGTCCCTTCAGACCATCAAATACTAGACCTACAAATAATACTTGAACAGATGAGAGGGGCAAGAATGGGGAAGACGCGTGCAAACAAAGAAACCACCGCCGCAGAAACTGCAGATGCAGAAAATTCGAGGAGCAGCTCTCTTACGAAGGGACAAGAAGGCGAAGCTAATGCTAACCCAGCTCTCTCAAGTGCCGACGTAAGTTTGACAAAAATCTTGGAGGAGATTCGGGACTTCCGAAAAGACATAAAAGAACAACTGGTATTAAATCAGAGATTATCAGCGTTAATCAAAAAATAACGGAGGCAGAGGTACAAATTGAAAAAGTGGAAGACCGTGTTCAAAATTTGGAACAGACGCTGAATAAGATGATAAAAATCATGCATCAACAAGAAAATAAGTTACTTGACTAGGAAGGAAGATCCCGACGAGAAAACTTAAGGATATATAATGTTCCGGAAGGAGCCGAGGGCTCGTCTATGATGGACTTTGTGGAAAAACTACTGCGCGACACTCTGGAGATAAACCCTACTGTGGAGTTTGGCATCGAGAGAGCACACCCGGCGTTGGCATCAAGACCCGCCGGAGACAGGCAAGATAAAACGCGATCAATAATAGTCAAATTTCTCCGCTATAGGGTTAAAGAAGAGATCCTACGTAGAGCTTGGGAAAAGAAGAAAGTTTTTCTGAATGGGAAATTAATATTCTTTGACCATGATTACCCTCCAGTAGTACTGCAGAAGAGAAAGGAGTACGTAGAGGCGAAGCGGGTGTTAAAGCAGAAAAATATCCGCTTCCATACTCCGTTCCCGGCAAAACTACGAGTGTTTTATGAGGATGGAACATGTCTGTATCAGACGGCGGAGGAGGCGACCACAGACATGAAGGACAGAGGGCTTCCAGTTAATGTGACTACATCGAAGGAGAGTCTGGTCGAGCAGCTGTCCCGTACCGCCTGGGAAACAACGAGAGGACCAACTCAGCGAGGGACAGACGACGAGCGAGAGAAAGATATCAGGGCGAGACTGCGAACCTTCAGAAGACAGATCATACCCTGTCAGAGGAGTTATAAGTACTGTCGGCTTTAAAATGGAGGTAAAAATACGCGGTGTTATATATATTTCAAGATGTTTGTGTGTATATCTCTACCCCAATTGGATGAGATTATATAGATATAAGCGAGGGATGCATAAAGACACACTTTCCGTGTAATGAACAACGACTTTGTTTTCTTCCGCCTCAAGTGCCATGGCGGGGGCCCTCAGCCCATATATGGGAGAGGCTTTCCCTCACAGCTAGACGCTTTTTCTAGCTCTACCCAGGGTCACTTATTAGAGACCCCAGCCTTGGAACCACAGTCTTTTTTTCTGTACTTGTTATTTATGTTTGATATCTTTGTTTGTTTAGGGAGTAGATCTGATAAGTTTCATTTTATTTGTTCCATGGACATACGTTGATTACATATGGCTAGTGATAAAGTAAAATTTCTATCTTTCAATGTTAATGGGCTGTTAAATCCAATTAAACGTACTAAAATCCTAAAGTGAAAGCAGAACAAGCCCATATAGTCTACTTACAGGAGACCCACTTGACAGATAAGGAGCACGTAAAATTAAAGAGAATGGGTTTTACTAATTTGTTTTTTTCTTCATACAAATCAGGACATAGGAGAGGAGTTGCAATCCTTATTTCAAGCAAATTAAACTTTGAAAAAGTATCTGAAATGGGTGATAAAGAGGGCAGATTTATTCTAGTAAAAGGAAAAATAGATGGGAATTTGATCACCCTTTTAAATGTTTATGCCCCGCCAGAGAGTGATATTAGTTTCTTCCAAAGGATTATGAATATTATGGTAACAGAAACAGAAGGCCTTTTGATCTGTGGAGGGGATTTAAATATACACCTACAGCCAAAATTAGACTCGTCTAGCAGGAAAACGTATGATAGGAAATCCCCATATATCAAAGTGAATGCACTTTTTGAGGAGGTAGGATTAATTGACATATGACGAGACCTTTTTCCTAATAGAAGGGACTATACTTACTACTCTGCTCCACACTCTCTTTATACAAGGATAGATTATTTCATAACATTTGGTAAAGATAAGGATAAAATACATACTTGTGGAATTGGGACGATAGATCTAAGTGACCATGCACCAATATACTTATCCATTGATTTTAACCTACGGTTAAAAAATAATACATGGAAATTGAACTCAAGTCTGTTGAATGATTCGCCTTTTAAGGCACAAATTAAATCAGAAATTAGTCTCTTCTTAGAGTTCAACCATACCGGAGAAGTACCACCTCCCATACTATGGGATACTTTGAAGGCGGTACTAAGAGGGAAAATTATAGCAATAACTTCATTTAGGAAAAAAGATAAGAATAGAAAACTAGAGGAGTTGAATAAGAGACTAAAGGAACTAGAAAGAAGACATAAAAGGGACTCAGCACAGGATATATTAAGGGAAATCAAAAACATTAGGAA
>NW_024584059.1:0-6151 GCF_018398535.1 Haplochromis burtoni
AAAAGAAATACTTACCTTTCAAATTAAAAGAACAATTATGGAGGTAGAGGGATGTGAGGCTGCGGGCCATCGGGGTTGATGGACCATGCACGCTCTGTTCCTCCTTCGGGAGGGACAGGTTTATTTTCCTCATCCTAATCCCTAACCCTTATTGGGAGGATGGGAAGAGGGAGGGGTTCAATATTTACAATGGGTCATTGTAATCATACAAATTCATGGGGGAATTGCAACTAATTCATAATTTTATTCTGATAATTTTAATACTTTAGGGTATTGTTGGATTAAAAATCTCATATTTGTAGTCTAAGCGCAAAGGGCATGCAGAATTTGGGGGTCTAAAAATTTACAAGTAAAAAATTCATGTGTAATAACATTTAACATAAATTTTGGGATTAAAAATTATTATTAAAAATTTCATGTTAAATTGGACTTTTAATATTGGGTGTAAATATGATTTGTGCCTACAATAATTAAGTACATACTGGGAAATAATTCATGGAGTAAGCATTTTTAAAAACTAATGGGAAGGGGCTATTTACATGGAAAGGAATTTGGATAAAAAAGACGAATGAAAAATCTAACTGAAGCAGAAGGTATAAAAGGAGCTGACACACACAGAAAGGGCATTTCGTCTTGAGACACAGAAGGAGCAACATCACAGAGACTAGACAAACACACAGAAGTTTGTTTTGCTTGTTTTTTGTGCCATAGCCTGAAGAAGGCCCTTTTCAGGGCCGAAACGTCGCGGCGGCACAACGTGAAATGTGATTTTATTTAATTTAATTCATTTTATTTTTAATTCATAAATACAAAACTAATAAATTACAAAAAACAAAAAACTTTTATTTCATTTTATTTTATTTTCTTCATTGCCATTCTTACTTTTTGATTACTTAGATACCAAAGGCGACATTATTAATATATAACAAAGGCGATACCACAATAATAAAAGTCAACACACTACATAAGTAAACAAAAACAAAAGGACATTAAAAAGTCCATCGGGCTCGATGGCTTTTTTTGATGGTGAGGATGGTTGGACGGTGGTCCGTCGCGGGAGGCGCCAGCGGCGTCCTGGGCGGTCCAACTTCCAGCAGCAACGGGTCACCTGGGGGATGGACCGTGCACGTCCTCCTGCCTTCGAAAGAGGGGGGAGGAGTCAGTCTTCATTCCCTAACCCCCTAACCCTAACCCTATTCTCCGGAAAATGCCACGAATCCTGTTGCAGGATCTACAGTGAAGACACCTCCTTTTTCCTTTTGTTTCTGTACTTTAACTGCATGTTCAGCATATTGTAGGGCGTCTGGCAGACTTCCTGTATTTTGTGTGACCCAGTGTTTATCCACATGGGCCCTTACTTTTGGGAGGAGGCCATTTAGAAATGCATTTTTTAATTGTTGTTGAAAAGGGGTTTGTGGGCCATCCTCATAGTTTAAGCCAGAATGTTGTCTAAAAACTGGACGCAAACGGTCCAAAAAGTCTGATGCCGTTTCGGCCTCCTTCTGTTTTACCTCTCCTATTTTACTATAGTCTGCTTGTGGGGCTAAGCGGACTCTGATCCGTTCATATAACCCCCCTAACTGAGCCTCTTAAAGCTCAGTAGTGGGGCCTAGGGGCTGTCCCTGAGCGTTTGACCCCGTGAATTCTCCCTTTACTGTCCCCATTTTAAGACCTAGTAAGTCCTGAATCACTTGGAGCATTTCATGGCCATTTAGATGCCAATGCATTCTGATTAGCTCAACTGCTTCTCTCCACGATTCAAAACCTTCATTTAATGGCGGAACGTCTTTCAAAACATTTTGTCTGTCTGCCTGCGTCCATGCTCTAAAAACATATAAGACAGCATCCTCATCTCTTTCTTTGTCCGGACCTCCTGTCAGGCTTCCATATCTTGGATTGGCGATCGCTATCATGGGAAACTGACCGGAAGGTCCTGGAGGTTCAACTTGTCCTCCCATATCCCTGCCATATGGATCCTTACCTAAATCTTCCTCTTCTCTATGATGGTTTTTAGTCATTAGATTTAATGCCCGCCTCGCTGAATCATATGGATTTGGTGCGCTTGCGAGGATTTTTTTTGATACTGGCGGGTTAAATGGGCCGGGGGTAGGTACATATGGAGGTGGTTTTAAGTTCTGTGGGCCTTTTTGCTCACTACTTTGTTCTTCCTTCTTTTTCTTTTTTTCTTCGCGTCCTGCGGTGCGCTTATCATTTTCTGCCATCCAGGCTTTAAAGTGTTGCCACTCTGTGACACATTTGGCTTTCTTTTTAAAGCTTTTTTCATTATTTATTTCTGTTTTGAGAGTTTCCTTTAAAAAAGTTACTGCAGAGGGACTGCATTTTCCCTCCCACGCAGGGCAGTTTAATTTCTTTCGGTTCCTCCATTTGCACTAATTTGACCGGCGCCGGGACATTTTTTCTCTAGCTACTGCTCGTCAGCAGTGAGTTTAGTTGTATTGTTACCCATTTGTTTTTTAATTTATGGATATATTTTTCCGATTACACAGACACCCGTGACGCTGTCTCTGGCACGAGAAATGACAGTGGTTATTAACAACAGCCTTCTACTTTCAAGCTATTCTTGAAAGCGGTTGTTAATTTTATGTGATGAAGCACAACCGATTCCTCATTCCACCAGTATGTGAGCAGTCAACGGTAAATAATTCAGTGGAGTAGTTCAGCCACCTTAATGTGCTGTTAAATCAACTTACTCCACCAACAAAACAGTAAAATGACAGTTCATACGCGCAAAAGATTTTTATCCTGGGCAACTCTGCGTCGTCCTACATGTATTTGCTTCCAGCCCTTTTTCAGGCGAGCCGCTAACCGTTATTTGCTTCCAGCCCTTTTTTAGGCGAGCCAATAATCTCTACCAGTCTTCTTTCAGACGAGAATGTTAGCAATAGGTATTCCTACGTAACCTCTGCCAGGCCTTTTTCAGCCGAGAATGTTACTACCTATTATACTTTTGTATACAGACCACAGGTTGCCTCAGTCGTTTTTTCGCAAGGTGTATCAAGTGTAGAATATTCACCTCAGTCTGTGATTGCCGGTCGGGTATCTTCCATCAACCCCCACCGTCGTGGACCTGTATAAGACGCTGGCCAGGACCCGAATTCACGTCCCTGGACTTTATCCTTTCCGGGAAAGGAGCTGTGCACAGGCTTCAGCGCAAGTTTCTCACGACGTCGGGACTTGATGAAAGATGCCGCTGTGAACTCCGGCTCGAAGGACCAATTAAATGTTAAGGATATCAACAATTATCAAACACTCAGGTGAAGAAACGACACTTAGACACTTGGAGAGAATTTTTAGCGTGCACGGGTGAGTGCTCAACAGAGAGACTCACACACAGCTGCAGGCGTTTTCTTTATTTAAAGCATAGATAGCAGTTCCTGTTTTTCATGTTCGTGTGTGTGTGTGTGTGTGTGTGCAGCAAGTCAGTTTCTAAGAATAATAAAGATAATGCGAGTCAAGCTCTGCGGATGTGTGGGTGCGGTGAAGCTCCTATCAGCTTCTGCAAATGTGTATTTCTGTGCTGATCTTATCACATGGCACACGCGGCTTGCAATTTCATGTTTATCAAGCTGAGCTGCACAGTGAAAATATGAACATTATCAGTATTGAAGTAAAACATAAAAACATTTAAACATTATTTCTTTGACAACTTCTTTGAGAAACTTAAAGAAGACGCTTTTCTTTCCAAGCTTCTTAGATTGAACATGAACAAAGGATTTGAGGAGCAGAAAAGTTTTTAAAGATCAATTAAACATATTAATAAATATTCTGATTATTTTATGTTATTTAGCTGTTTAGGTTATTTTTCTGTTTTCTGTCACACGTCTGCTCTCGTGTCGTTAACAACAGTGTATCAATGCATTCCTGTGGGTGGAGACAGAAACACACACCCAAAAAGAGCTCAGAGCAAGAATAAAAGAGGAGGAGACAGGATCAGAGTCGGACAGTGGAGCTTATTGTTGGTGCCTCTGTGTGAAGAAACTGTAAGTTTGCCTTGTTTCCTCCTTTAACAGTTTGTTTGTTTCTGTGATGTTTGGACCTGATGTTCTCCATTACACCGACACTCTCTCTCCCCTCTGTTCCATGTGTAACAGAGGGGAGAGAGTCTCTCACTCAGAGAACCAAGGTTACAATGTAACCACACGTTCAGCTCTTGTGTTTGAAGACAAATCCTCATGATTATAGATTATTGATTGGCTGGAATCAAACAGTTTGAAGAACATTTATTTGTGAGGTAGTTTCAGCTGCTGCTCACAAATCTGATAACAGGAACAAGTTAGTTCCACGAGGAAGACGTTCGTCTGGGCGCGTTGGCCTCGTTGGTCATGTGACCGTGTTACTGTTTGGGCTCAAACTGATACGAGTGGTTTAGCAGGTGTGACAGGACGATGCTGCACAGCCTCATTGTTCAGGTGTGAGTCAGACTCTGAGTCTTTACACAGTCCTGTTTAACAACATGTTGTTCCTGTTGATGCGTCACAGAGATCAGCTGTGCTAAACTCTGCTGCATGCAGCTACTAGTTTCTCTAGTTTGGTGACGGAAACATCGATGAGACTGTTTCCATCACCAAACATCATGAGGAACACCTCTGACTCTGATTCTGACTCTGTGCATAAAAACACAAATATCCCTTCATGTCTGTTCATCTGATTCTGTAATGTGAGAAACTTTGATGTCTGAGTTTTGTTCTATCATTAAAGTCCAGACTGGTAATTCTTAGAGGTTGGACTCAGCAGACGCTCCATAACACAACATCATCACAGTCCTTCACTTATGATTTCATATGATTGCAGTTTTGAGTGTTACAGTGATATGTTTTCATGTTGTTACAGGTCTCTGAGTGTCAGTGAAACCTGTCAGTTAAAACGAAGATCTTTCACTTCATTTCCCTCAGTGCGTTTCAAGACCTAGTGTCATGGTTGCTAGGCAACCTGACACTTTCTGATTTACATGCGTTCACTTCCTGTGTTGTGACATGTTAATTATCCTGAGCGCACACTGGGCAGGGAGACTCCGCCTCCATTAAAACCAACAAGATGTGGAAGTAGTGACGTTTTAGTTTAGTGCAGACGTGAGAGATGAGTGTCGTTACATTACTGTTCAGTTTGTGTTACAGCGTTTATTGTTCTCGCGTGTTATCAGACAGGATTATTTCAACGATCTCATGTTTATTTTATCCTCCTGTAACTTTATGAAAAGCTAAACTGTCAGCACTAGTTAGAGCGCAGCAGATTGATGAGACAGTGAAGAAGAGGTGAGCATGTGACAGAGCAGAGCCAGATTAAAGGAGCCATTATGGCTCAATAGAAGCTCTGAAGTCATACTGTGAACATGTCAGCACACATGACAGCTTCATCAACATGGAGCTCTGAGTGTTTATTAAAGGATGATTGGACGCTCTGACACAGCTGACTGCAGCCTTTAGCTGTGAGCACACAGTGTCTCACATTTACATTCACTTCACTGTCAAACACAATAACTTTAAACAGCTGCTGTTATCAAGTGAAGATAGCAAAGCTTTCAGGGCTGAACCCCAGTGTTTCAGGATAATGGCCCCAGATACCACTGTCAGATATGTGGGGAAGTATTTTAAGTTTAAAACTTCCTTTAAGCACTAACAGCAGAGACGCGCAAAGTCGCAGACAGGGAACAAAGTATTTTAGGTTTGTAAGGTCAGATTATTTAATCATTATACTGAACAAATATCTGAAAAAGTAAAAACCTCTATTCCCCAAATATCATGAGGTTATCACTGCATTGGCATGTCATCGATGTGTTCTTTCATACAGATCAGTTTTAGTGTGTGTGGCCCGTACCCTAAACCAGACTAAACTAAGACTTGTGCTTTTTATAAATAGTGAAGAAAATGCTTTGTGTTGTCATTAGAGACACATTAAACAAACTTTGCTTGTGTCAAGGTCTGCGGAGGCAGACCGTGCGGAAAGGTGTGTGGTGGACCCAGGTGCGAACACAAACGAGGATGCAGGAGTGGATTCCAACAAAACGAGCCTTTTATTATGGCTGATGAAAAGAACAAAAACAGAATGAGGGCAGCATACGTGTAGTACTCAACAGAAAACCTAAACTGGACAAAACTAAGGAAAGACTATGGCTGGAGGTACAGAACACAGG
>NW_024584059.1:6176-26004 GCF_018398535.1 Haplochromis burtoni
CTGCACTTGTTCGGGAAAGTTCTCACAGAGTGATGGACTTTCTTTCTGATCACAGTCAAAGAGCTAAAGTGCTCCACCTGAAGCAGTTCAGATTCTGAGCAAACTAAAGAACTAGAAGCTCCATCAACTTTTAGAAGTCATGGATTTTCTCTACTGCAGCTGAAGGCTGATGTTTTCCCAGTGAATTGGTGAGATCTTCAGCATTCATGAGCTGGAAATTTGTCCTGGAACGGCTGATGTGTTTGCAGCACCTGAATGAAACACAGGTTAACTGCAGTTCTGAATGTTGTTTCAAACTCTGATTCTGCCTTTAAATTAACTAAAAAAACATGTTTTTAGTCCAAAGATCAGCAGTTATGCTAATGTGCCTTAGTAGCTACCATCAACTACACAAGGCAAAATCAGTAATAACAAAGTTTATAGAGGTTTAAAGAACCAGCCAGACATTATGACAGGATGCTGTTTACCCTGTTCACAAATTTTAGGTGGTTAACATTTTTATCCTTATGTTGGACGCGGAGAAAAAACACTTCTCTTTCTCACCTGCTGAATCATCAAAGAAGTGAAGAGCGCCACCTGCTGTCCAGTCTGTGCCACGCAGTCAGGGTCGTTACATGAACCGAGTGAAATAATAACCACACAACCCTGTAACCACCTATCTGACAAAGCTGTTGTCTGTAAAAGTAACGTTAAATGAAATGTTAGAGCAAATGAAACCTGAAAGCAGCTGAGGAATGCTGTGACTGTTATACTGCCACCATGTGGTCAGTTCAGCCTGACCAGTTCAGATCTGGTCAGGCTGAACTACAACACTATTCTCTGTAATCTTCATCGAGCAGGCTGTTCAAAAACAAGAGTCATGAAGTGTTTAATGGTCCTCAGATTTGTGATTGCTGGTTATTAAACAGTTTCCTGAAAAAAAGGCAACAATGTTATTGATTATTGATTGAATAGCCTCTTCAAATGATGTCCTTGCACAGGTCAGGGGTGTTACTCTGTTACTATTTAACACTGAGCAGCTCCACGGCGGTGTGTGCAGTGTTGCATTAGGACAGCGGTTCCCAAACTTTTTTCGCTGGGCCCCCTTTGTTTTACAAGAAGAATCCTGCAGGGAGACCTACCTCGGCACTTGTGCAGGTGAAGCCAAAGGGCAGATTTGCTTCCCCATATTTTCTTGTCTTTGGCTTAGAATGAAGTTGGTTTGGAAACATATTCTGCGATGCTTCTACTCCTGCTTTGCGTTTGTGTGGGTGCCCTGTGCTAGCAGTGTCCAAGCGGGGTTTTTTTTGTTTTCGTCCCTTTTCATACCGCGCTCCCCCCCTGCAATGGCTCTGCGCCCCCCCTAGGGGGCGGGCCCCAGACTTTGGGAAGTTTAACGATGTTAATATTTTATTTTCTGCATGTTTTCTCCATGTCCAAAGTTTTTGTTCTTTGTCGCTCTCCACTAGATTTGAATAATGCACATGAACATGGACCTAACACTGTGGATGAACCTGTATCATCTTTATGCAGACTTTAAACACACAGACATGCACACAGACTGAACACATATTTCTTGTAGAAGTCTTTTACTGGGAATCATGGGCGCTTCATGTCACAGCCAGAAAGCTAGACACAGGTGAATGGACTCAGATGTGAAAACCACTCAGAGACGCAGAGCGTATGAGCGAAGCAAACAGAGTCTGAGAGAAAACACAAAGTGAACAAGAATGCAATAATTACAAAACACAACGATTAAGCGGGAAATAATTCAATAACTTAAACCTTTCTGAGAATTGCTGTGAACGAGTATAGAACTACTAAAGTGAAAACACAGCCTGACTTCTGAGAATGAGCGTACCACTACTATACTGTGAGCTCAGCTTGACTTCTTCAATGAGAACACTAACATGAGAATACAAACACTTTACTGTGAGCGCTACCTCACTTCTATGAGACTGCTCGAGTGCCTCTATGACACATTGATGCTTACAGGCAACACAACACAGACTGAGAAACAGGGTGCTTTGTAACCACTGTGTCTAACTGGGAGGTGGGGTCCATGAGGGAGTCTTGGGGCTCTCGCAGACCTGAGTGAGGAACCTGACACCGGGTAACGTCCAGTGCAGGAACCGAGAGATGTGGCCAGCGAGGAATTAGGAGGCAGAAAATTCTCAAAGTCACTGCAATGAGGGAGACAGGGGTTAGCAGGTGTTCCAGCCATTACTGCAGTGAGAAAAGTGTGAATTTGAAAACAGTCTTACTTCTTTGCGGGAGCAGGCGAGGCATGGAGGGGTAAGAGATCTGGGAGAGCAACAGGGAGCGTCCAGAGAGTAAGTCTGTAAGGATCCGGGGTGGGCAGTGGGGCAGGCAGGTGTTAGCAGTGCTAACGTTCAGAAGCACTTACAGACTGGAGGCAGCTCCTTCTGCACCTCCTCACTCTTCTTTTTAAAGAGAGCTTCTTGTGCCCGTCACTGAAGTGCTGTTGCTGGTTACCAACCACCAGTTTGTTGGACCCGGACCAATCAACACTGACAGTTTACAGGTGCTGACGCTGGACCTGCCAGAGTAGCGCTCTGCTGTGGTTGGGTAGTTGGGTCAGAGGTGGGAGTGTTTCTGATGTGATGTTGCTTCAGATAAACTACCAACCCAGGTTCCTGAAACATTTCTCCCTTAATAAACATTTCATTTAGTTTTCTAGCGCCTCGCAGAGCCAGTGGGTCTTACTCCAGTCATCTCGAAGTGTCTCGAGAAACTGGTCAGAACTCACACATTCGATCCTCAGTTCACAGGAAGAACAGTTCAGGATGCCATAGCCCTCCATACAACCGTAGCTCACTCACAGGACAGTTACATCAGCCTTGTCTTTACTGATTTTAGCTCGGCTTTTAACACCATAATCCCTGCCAGACTGGTAATCAAACTACATGACCTCACCTTTGTGTGTATTCTCTCCCTGTTTCTCCTCTCTCCCAGCCGCGGGGTTTGTTTACGGAAGTTCGCGCTTCCGGGGAGGGCGTGGCTCGGAGGGCCTTCCACCCGGAGGCTCCTCCGCACAGCTGTGGCCTCACCTGCACTTGATCGCTCTGCCATCTGCTTCTAATCAGCCTCCATCTTAGAGCTGTGGTATTTTACGGTGTGTTCACACTGAACGTGATAGACGTGATCAAAACGCGCCAGACGCCCCTAACTTGACGCGTGCAAATTCGCACATCGACGCGTGTCCAACGCGAATTCATTGCAAATTCATCGCGTGTCAAAATATGCAATTTTGACGTGCGTGAACCGGAAATGTGGGAGGAACGTGGGAGGAAGTTGTGCCAGATGGTATCTTTGCTAGATGGCAGCTGTCGAGCTAGCGTTTGAAGAGAGAGTCTCCTTTCTCTATTTACTGTGGAGAGCAGAGCAGCGGCGTAAAGGACGTCCTCGCCGTACCCGCGTTTTGTCTTCATCTGGCTGCCACTTTCGTGCGCCTTTTCCCTCGCGGTGCAGGTGTCTATTTCCGAATGAAGCTCATAGTTATGGGTGTTTTTGTGCTGTTTTTTCTATTGGACGTGATGGTTATCAAAACCAAACGTGATAAATTTGGCAAGCGCAGGAGACACGACACGGAGGAGATTTGTCAATCAGGCTGCAGAATGCAATGCTGCACTGTGCAATAAAAACTCAGCGAAAAAGCGAAGCAGTGACGGATGAACAGCGGGACCACTGTGTGCTGTTTATTAAGGCTGTTTTAAACGGCCACAAAGGAGCAGATTGGTTATAATGCAGCTGCTTCAGAGGAACAAACACTGTTTTTATTTCATGTGTAACACCTTTCAATCATGTGTTGACTAAAGTCTATTGACCAGTATAAGTAAAGACATCACACACACACATGGAAACACTGAAACCTGTTTGTGGTGCAGCAGCGGTCCCTCGCCTTTATCTAGACTGGGTCGGCTGCTGATCTCAATATAATCAATGTTTAAAGTTCTCAGTGTTTCTGTGTTGCTGCGTATAGGATCTCCCAGCATCATCACTGTGCTGTCCAATCATTGTGTGCGAGGTTACCCTTATAGTGCGATGTGTGTTTGCACAAAGAGAAGCATGTGTGTCAAATATAAATAAGCACAGAACAGAAACAGCTGCTCGTTTCTTCTGTTTAGAGTCAAGTTAGTGTTTTGTGTCTTTGTTTGAGGCCTGATGTCGAGCAGAGGTGTGTGTAACTGCACTGGTCTGTTATATGTGTGAAGTGTGTGCTTCTCTTCAGCATCATCTTTGTCACTGCTGATTCCTTTGTGTCATCATGTGTTGAGAAGAGAGAACAGTTATAACGGAGGAGCAAAAGGAAGCCCTGAAATCTGCATCAACAAGGAAGTGTTGGCTCACCAGTGATCCCAGCAGAGCCACTGGTTTGGCTCCAGTTGTTCTAGATTCAATGATGTTGTTGCTACAGATACATGTCAGCATCTTTATTGTAGTAAAGTCTTGTAATGTGAAGATAGAAACAAGGCAGCAAACAGCTCCATGATCTGATCTTAATGATGTTGTTTTTATTCCTGTCTGTCAGAACTGGATTGGAAACTATCAAAGGTCTAAAAACAGCCTCACCCTCCCACAGAGCAAACTTTACACACCTCATCTTTCAGCTACAATCTTTGTTGCAGGGATCTTCTGCCAAACAAGGCTGAGAGAAGATTTCTTACAGCTGTCATGTTGATGCTGTTTCAGTCTTTGGGCAAACACACTCATATATTAGGGCTGATATCAGGGCTGCACAAGTTCTTTGTGTTTGTGATCATGAATAACAGAAGTGTGCCTGTTGAAGATCATGTTTCTGCATTATTATATGTCCTGTTATTGTTCTGTGTTATATTCAGCTTTCAGCATCCTTTCCCAGCCCCTGTTACACCATCCATACAAAGCCAATCTGACTGTGAGCCAATGTGTTTGTTTGTGTTGGATCAATAGATTTGACAGACTTGGTTCATCCAGAGGGAAACAGTCCAAATTCAGATCTAATGAAATGATGGAGGCTGTTTCCTACCACGGTGCTGATGTGTGACTAACAAGGCTCATGGTCTCCAGCAGACAAGCGCCTGGAATGAGGTGAGCTGAGTGTTGCTGTGGTGGGTCTGTGCCCACGTCATGCATCAGGATTCATGTTGGCAATAGTTCATATCTCTGTTCTTCAGCCTTCATCACAAAGCTGTGAAGGAAAAACAAACATCTAACAGGATCTGATGGATGCAAAGTCCACTGAGCTCTTTGTCATTTACAAACTTGTCCAACCAACAAGAGCACAGATGAAAAACACAGTGACAGTTACAGGATTTTGCCATATATGAGCATAGATGACTTTCATATAGATTTTCAATGCAGGCTTTTGGTGAGCCGCTGGGTTCTGTCTAATAATCATCTCAGCATTTTACAATAGAACAGCTCTTTATTAGCTCTGCATTTATTGTTATTGGACATGAAACAAGGAAGCTGTTTCTCATTGGATGTTAGTTTCATGTTCATCAGGATCATTTTCTAAAGAGCTGATATTGAGACCATTTACTGCACTGGCTGCACATCCTGTCTACATTTCTCTGTATGTGCTGTGTTTGTCTTTCATGTTTCTCCATATTGACACAAACAGTGAACAGCAGCAGATCTACTCTTCATCTGTTTTAGGCCCAGTGAAAGATATGAAGCAGAAATGGTGTCATTAGGAGAAGAAGAGGAGAACAAGTCCGGCGAGGAGGCAGCAGCTCTTAAAGATGAAACAGCAGCTCAGCCCTGAGCTCAGAGAGCTGCACATGAAAAAGCTCCTCAAGCAGATCCTGTCAGAGGTTTGTCATCAACAGGAGGAACTGTTCACATCATAGGATGAAGATGCTGTCAGCTGGATGAAGAAGGTTATTTAATGCAAACGTTCACACTGAAGTCAAATTGTTGTCGTGTTGAACAGATTCATGTACTGATCGTCTCCAGAAGGTTAGAAGAGCTTCAATGAATCATTAGAAACAACTTACAGCTGCACAGCTGTGTCAAACACATCTGTGTGTCATTGTGGGATTGTTGTGTTTCTACATGTGACACACGTCTAAAACATGCACACAATCTGAACACAAACAGGGACTCATGTGTTCCCACAGCCAGATGCTGAGAGCCATTTCCTTGTAGTCCTGTGTCTACATACATGAACCATTAGATGTTATTGGAATGATTGTCAGCTCTGATAGTTTCATGTGTGTTTAGCTGGACGCTGTTTGATCCTCGACATGTTTAAAGGTGTCCAGTCCTGAGACACTGGGGCTGGAAACAGCTGTGATGTCATTGGACTGTCACACAGACAGAAGTGCATGAAGTGAGCAGCCGAGGAGCCGCTGATGTTTTGGATTCAACAGCATTTGAAAGGTCGACACAGACACGTTTGCACACAGAAAGCTGAATCTGTCATATGCCACAGTGAACTCACTGTTCAGTGTTTTTCAGGAAGCTTCTTAACTGCCTCTGCTGCCAAACAAGCAGCTGATGTCCTTGAGAAGAAGCTGAAGAAGTCTCCAACAACAAATACAGGAAGTGGACTTTCAAATACTAGATTCACTTTAGACTCACAGAGAAATGACTCAACCAGCTGTGTTTGACTATATGAAAGGTCAGTGTGTGTCTGCACACAGACTGTTGTGTTGGACTGTTATTCAGTTGTCTGCTGAATGTTTTCAAATGTCTGCATCTCAGCTGTGATGAGGCTGGGGGTCACGGGAGGCCACCGTAGCAGCCTCTTCAACATCATGACATCATCATAAATGCTGCTGGACTGTCTGATGGGCTGACGGTGAAAAAGCCGTCGGGAAGGAAACAGAAGACATTTCAGAGGCTGCAGCAGATTTCTTTGATTCGGGGCCTTTTTCAGCTTTATTGGACAGAGCAGTGAAGATAAGTGACAGCAAAGCAGAGAGAAAGGGGGCGTGGCCCGGGTCAAAGCCAGGCCAGCTGCTCTCCACCTCGTGGTCACCTGCTCATCCTAGTGAGCTCCACCAGCAGCCCTTTCACACACTTTACACTGTCAAACACTGTGTGTGGAGCTCAGCTAACAACAGGCTGCATTTAAGTCTGGACTACATGCTTTTATATTGTTTTTATTCCATCAGCAGCTCAACATCATGAGCAGCTTTGACATAAAGACATCAAACTCAAGCTGACTTTAAACTACTTTTAATACAGGGGCTCAAAAACAACAACATCTTTATTATATATCAGGACAGAAAGTCATTTCATCTCAAAGGGAAACAGCTTTATTTGGAATAACCAGCACTATCAACTGGTTTGGGATCTCCACCAGTTTCATGTCTTTGCAGCTTCTCCAACAAAGTTCCTGTAAAATCAGCATGTTTGTCTTTATTGGTTTGATAGTGATTGATTATTCAGTCCCAATCTGCTGTCATCTAAAGAACAAAATGATGTTTCTATGAGTCACAAAGCTCCAGATGTTGTCGGCTTCACAAAGAAAACAAAGAACTTAAACACAAAGTGTTTGGAGCCAAAATGTTCCCAAGCTGCTCTTTTTGAAATGGCAGAGGTACAGTGGTGTCTAACAGCACACTGTGGAAGGCAAACATGTTATTGTTGGATGAAACTTCATGAATCCTTTGTAGATTTGAGCTGTTGGAGCCTTTCTTTTCTCTTCAGGTGTACAGATGCTGAGGAGGCAGGTGAAGCAGGTGGAGCTGTTGTGATGCTGGCAGAGGGTGTGTCTTAGTAACTCTGTGAGGCAGAACTGGATCCAACATTGTGGATGTGTTGATGTTGGAGCCATTAAGAGTCTCTGGCCACACTGTAGGATTTCCCTTTGATCCACTGTGGGGGCATTTTGGAGTCTGTCAGTGAAACTCTTCATGTTTGTGTTTGACTCCAGTTTATAGAAACAGAGAAATGTGTCATGCTTTTGTTCGGCCTCCACAAATACACACATTTGTTCATTGGTTGGACTTTTTGGAAGGAGACACATTGAAAACCATGTTAATAAGATCTTGTTGTTTCCTGTGGATCCGACACAGAGAGTGGACTTCAGACAGAAAGCGTGGAAGAGATTTTAGAGGCCGTGTGTGGCAACAGGAAGTTTCTGTGTGTTTGCTGATCTTACATGTGGAAAACAACACGTGATGTTTGTGAAGTTCTACAATGATCATTGTTCTCACAGCATTTTGAGTGGGAACAGTTCAAACTGGGAGTAGTGGGAGTTATTTACTGATTGAAACAAGCTGAATGTTTCTGTGACGATGAAGATCAGCAGCTCAGCTGATCAATGACGACATCTATCAGTCGTTTCATGAGATGAAGTCATCAGCAGACATTTGTTCTGACTGTGTGATGAATGTCAGAACGTCAGGGCTCTGCTTTAGTCACTGCTTGATGATCATTGGCTCATTGTTGAATCCAGGGGCCCAGTCTGACCTCTGACCTTTGCTGCAGGTCTTCTGTGTTATCTCCACTTTCATGTCTGATCTTCTGCTGTATCGTCCAAAATAAACATCTGGATCATTTCCAGCACTTCAGCAGATCTTTAGTTTGGGCAGTGCAGCACAAAATAACACATATTGTACTATACTGCCCACTTCCTGATCTTATTGGATCTGTGTGTGAGGTTGGTGAAGGAAACACATGTTTACTGAGTGAGTCGCTGCCATTAGGAACTAGTTTTTATATCACAGCCTGGAAATCACACAGGACCATTTCTGCAAGTGAAAAGTCGTCATTGGAGGAAAATGATTGTGTAGTTTGTGCGACTGAAGAATTGTCCCAACTACATGTGCTGCTGACCTTTGACCTTTCCTTTAGGTGCACAGAGGAGTCTGTGGAAACATCCAGAACTGAGGCAGTGCTACAGATGCTTCAAATAAAGTGGTGTATTATCCATGTTTTCTATGGATCACATCCAGTATCCTGATCTAACGAGCCCCCTTTTTGTGGATTTTAGAGCCTCTGACTTTTGCTGCGTCTCATTTCAAGCACAAGAGCAAGAAGTGGATGAAGAAATGGGGCGAGTGGGGTCAGTGTGGTGCACGTCAGCTGTGCTCACACATGCTTTCACAAAGAACATGTGTGTTCATCGGCAGCATTAAGGTGCACGTTAGTCTTCATAATAATAAAGTATTCTGACTTTATTCTTCTGAATCCTCACAGTCATGTTGCAGCTCTGCTCTGCTTTAAGAAAATGTTCTACCAGGATGTTACTTTCCTAAACGTGTTCTCCAAATGTTCCAAAGACTTTGTTCTAAGTGTTCTACATGATGAAACATCCACACTGAGTTTAATTGGAGTCTCTATCTGTGACTGTCCCAGAGGAACCTACCTGAGGATTATTAAAGATCTGTCTATCTAGAAAGACTTGCATTGATTCACAGTGTACAGTTCTTTCTAATCTATCAACATCTTCCTCCAAATCCTGTTTCTGCTGCATCAGAAGGGCTCAAACCTCCTGCTGTTTCTACTGGACCATCAATTCTACTTTATGATGATCTTCAAAGATAAAAACGTGAGTTTATTTGTGAACTCTGTGAAATGCGTCTGATGTTTAGTTTGAACCAATCCTGTGTCAGCTGCAGCCACATCATTGCATACAAATGGGTGCGTTCCTGTTTAGACCTGCTGGCTGTCAATGGGCTTCATTCCATTTCAGACTGCTGGTGGTCGGCTGTGATCTAAACTCAACATGGCTCCTGTGTTAGAAGAGCCTCTGATTTTAAACTTTGCACATTTAATAGTTTCTTTCCAACACTGTGGAGCTACCAGCCCAGTATATGTAGCCACAGTAGATGGAGTTATCAAGCTGACTGACAAACATCAGGACTCATGTGATCCCTACATGTGGACCTTTCACAGATGGATCCAAGTGCAGATTCAACTCTGCATTACATTTGACTTCAGCTGTTACACACTTTCTAGCTGTGTCACTTCCTGCTTTTTGGATCAGATAGTTTATCCATGTCCACAAATGTTTGGCTGCATGTTTTTATCATCTATATTTCCAGTCTTCATACAGCCGATATTTCATGTGAACTCCAACCTGCCAGCTGCCATCACGTTTTCAGGGTTCATTCAGTGTTGAAATGTAGGACAAACAGCAGCACATGTTCTCTAAATGTTTGCAGTCATTTTAAATGAAGCTGATACTACATGAGACATTTTCCACATTTATTGTCTTTGAACAGAGAATAATAAAGCCATCAAACATATACAGGTTTGTGCAAATACAAACTTCTGTGGTGCATTTGATGACCTGCAGAGGAGAACAAGTCGGGCTTTTCAGCCCTAACACAACCTCTTTGTTCTCAATACTACAAAACCTTCAAAGGCTGATATGCAAGTTTGCATGAATCACCAACACAGTTGTGTTTGTTTCTAGTATAGTTATAAATAAGCTGATCAAATATCTGCTGACTGATTAGATCCAGTATCTGTTACAGATGAACTGGACATCACAGCATGTTGTTGATCCGTCATATCAAACTAAACAGTGTTGCTGGTGTAAATATCCTCCAATAAAGTCAGATGAGGGCTGCTGTTGCCAGGTAACGATGATGTCACACTTCTGATCTTTAGCATCGTAGCGCTCGGAGTCTGATGTTGGCTCATGTGTTGTCACCAACATGACGTTCTACTAGTCAAGGCCTCAGCTTCACCCACTGATGCTGATCACACAGACCCACTAATAGAACTGTTTTATCAGGTTTATGCAGCGACAGCATTAATGTCACATTTAATCAGACACATTACATTACAAGCCCACTACAACCATTATCAACACTTTAAATTACATTATACATCTGCACTGATTTAAAGTATTTTAACCTGATTCATTTTTCCACCTTAACAGTTCATTCCTCAAATCAAACAGGATATTTGACCCTCAAAAAATGTACCAACAAATCATTTTGTAATAAAATATTTATTCAGCTTTTACAAGTGAAATCAAACAAGTGTGTTTAAGAGTGAAACCAGAGTGGAAGCTGCTCATATAGAGTCCAACCCAGGCTAAAGTAAGCTGAGTAGCATCATCAAAGTGTCGGCTCTCTGGACACGGTGCAAGATCGCCATCTGCAGGACTAAACTAGTTTTTCTCCTCGTCAACATCAAGATGATGTCATCGTACAGCAAAACATGCAGATCAGGTGACGTGACTGTCTGAGAGGCGGAGTTAAACTGTGGCAGGTAAGCATGTGGAGGAGGAGCAACAACATGACGCTGGAACATCATCATTGCATTATCCAGTTTCCTCTCTAACTGGATGCTGTGAACAAGAACAGCTGTGGAACCAGCGTCCTGAGTGTCATCTATGGATGAATGCAGGTCAGTGTGTTGCTGGTGATGAATCACAGCGTCCATCTCACAGTGGAGTCACAGCTTTTCTTCAGCTGCTCTGCTCTTCAAATGTAAGGCATCCACGGCTCTCCTTTTCAGCTCCGTTGGAATATCACCTTCTTCTGTCTGACAAATGTTCATGAAACAAACCTGACAAAACACAAACAGCAGCACTAACAGTAAATTGTACTTATAAACCCACATTTGAACTCTACCTACTTGTTCATGGAGGCATGAGTCCAAGGGCAAGGAGACGTCACAGACATGTGGAACTTGTGATGTGAAGCCTGTGGTGGCCACTGCAGACTGTTGGACTCTGTTACAATCTTCTTCAGTCTCTGTTACAGCGTGGGTTTGCTTGGACAGCCTGATAGCGACTCCCTGTCTGTCTCAAACAAAGCATTTACATTCAAAAAGACATTTACAGAAAACACCAACAACACATGATATTATTTATTATATATTATAATCATTTATTCATATTTATTTTTCAATGAAGATGACAACCAACTGGAGCTTGAATCATTGAATTTACACCAAGCACTTCAGATATATTTGAAGATTTCTACATTTTATAACTAGTGACAAAAATTCTTTGTGTTGTCAATAGAGACACATTAAAGCAAACTTTGCTTGATGACAATAAGCTCAGTTAAATCAGTACAATAAGTGTGGAGCCCTTCCCTGAGAACGTGTCTGCGTAGGTTCTCAGTCATCCAGGTCATGGTAGTCGAAAGAAGCAACCACAACCTCCCTGCAGAACATTTTGCAAAGTGAAATTTGTTTATTGTCCCATCAACAGTTTACCTGCAGAATGGGTACAAATATCTTTTCTGTGAGGAAGTGACGCAGAAAATACAATGTTTCCCTCTGTGACAATGAAAAAGTGCTCATTAATATCAAAGGCTCATCATTATAATGGCCATAATGAATATAAATAACAGCAAACGAAACAAGTACCAGGATTCTCTCTTTGCTACGTTCACTCTGCAGGTCTTAATGCTCAATTCAGATTTTTTGATCAAATCCATTTTTTTGTCTGCTCGTTCACACTACAAATAAAATGCGACAGCAAACGCGCTCTAGTGTGAACGCTCAAAGCGCCCGCATGCACCAAAGAAGACGTCACACACAACGCGCTCTGTTTAGACCCAGAGCAACAGCATGTTTGACTGATGGCTGTTAATATAAAGACTTCAGACTTCACGTTTCCCAATTTTTGCTTTAAGTTATTTTGTTATTTACATAATAATGTAAATAACCTAATAATGATCCTTATTGCTGTTTTAGAGGAGCGGTGCTTCAAAGGATAGCTGCAGATTTCTGTCAGAATCTGCAGATTATACAGTACAAATAAAATGTTCACGTTTCTCCAACGTTGTCTTCCCAACAGTTTCACCGGATGGCCAGGAAGCGTTCGCGATGTCTTCTCCGGCGCTTCTCTGGCGCTGATAATTGGCGTCTGTCTTGTGTCAGTGACGTAAAAGACAGATTTAATGCAACTTGACCATCAAACAGCAGTCGCTTTGTGAAATATCAGATATGTATCGGATTCAGGACCACATATGAAAGTGACCCAGGTCGGATTTGAAAATATCGGATTTGTCCCGTTCACACTGTCACACCATAATCAGATAGATGGGTCGCACAGGGTCAAAAAAATCGGATTTGATGCGCTTTCGCCTGCAGTGTGAACGCAGCCTTAGAGACTGAGTAGAGCGATCCTTCTTCCTTGCTTCATTTCCTGCTCACAGCATCAGCTGACCTCTGACTTCCTGGTCAAGGTCTCTCAGCGTTGACTGGAAAATCTAGTCAGACTCACACCATCTTCTTGTAATGTGGTCGTGTCTGCCAGCTGTTTGAAGAGCATCTCTGGCCTAAACACAACAGGAAGAAGACAGATTAGATTAAGGGCACCGTAGTTGGAAATACTTCCTATGTTCAGTCTGCAGTGGGTGCCTCGTGATTCAGGGGTCTTCATCATATAGTCTACAAAACTAAGCACAGCTGTTAACCTGCATGTTTGCTAACATTTGAACTCTTACCGTTGGAAATTCTATCAACAAAACACTAAATATAGTTTAATGCATGAGGCTGTTGCAGGACCTTAAATAGAAATGTTTCCTACCTGAGCTGGTTGAGTTTAACCAGCTTAATGACATAATTCCTCTTCCATCTGGGAACATAATCTAAAGACAGGAAGTAGCTACTGTCAGCTTCCTGAATACCCATTAAGAAACAAATCAGGCCAAATCAACAAACCTTTGGGTCTCGTTTTCAAAACTGCCTGTTTGGCAACTTCTGTCTCTCTTTCCATTCACTGTTGGATGTCTTGTTCTGAAATAGTCACTTGGACAAACATGGAAGAGAAAAATTAAAAAATTGCGACTACAAACATACGTTCCATTAAAGTCGGGTTACTCAGGGACTCTTTCAGGATGGCAGAAATCTCCTCCTCAGCAGACTGGTGACCTTCTCCTCTTTGTCCCATCTCTGAAGGAGCTGCACTTCTATCAGTAGGAACTGTCAGCTCTCTCAGTTTGAATCTAAATGAGTCATTTTAACTACTAATACAGAAATATGTAGACTTGGATCCAATAACTTCCTCCTCCCATAATGCGATAATGCATCAGTCAGAAGGTCCAGTCGATATGATGGAGTCATCTCTTTGTGACTCGTGCAGATCTTCTAAGAAAGGAGCAGAACCTCTCCATGCCTTCACCATCTATCAGCCCAAACCCAGGAAGCCTTCGTGTGCTCTACATGATTTCTCAGCAGAGAGCTGCACTCTGAAGAGAGACGGTGAAACAGCTCAAGGAGAAGCTGTCTGAGGGTCGTCCGCTGTAGCAGGACAAAGCCCAGATTTGAAGAGAGGACAAGCTTCAGGTTCACAGACACAAAAAGCAACTCTGCAGTTGCAGAGCTGACCAACCAACAAGAGGCAAAGAAGTCATTCAACATTTGTTTTTATGAACCTCCTCAGACCCACTGCCCTCACATGGAGACATGGTGGCTGGGAGGACTTCAGTGAGCCTCCAAACATGGCTGCTGCTTAATTTTCCACACATCTGTTCACATCTGTATGTTTCAGCTTTGTCCTTCAGTCACAGCATGGTTCATCTTCATCTTCACTTCCTGCTTCTATCATGGTTAAAGCTGATGAATCCTCTGGACATCAAACACTGATGGTGTTATTGGAGCTGAGTGAAGTTTGATGGCTTTATGATCCAGGCTGTGACACATGGCAGCAGAACACAGGAAGTCAGCAGTTGTGTTTAAATTCAGCCTCTGCTTCCTCTGAAGGTTCATGACATCACAGCGAGGCCACGAAGGCCGTCCAGACTCCCAGGCTCCCACAAACGTGTCCTCCTTCTCCCTGGATTTGAAGCACAGGTGGGCCCACCCCATCCCAGGATGCATTGCAGCGTGGTGGTGGAACATATATCTGGGTCCAGAGATGGAGCAGCGCGCTCTCTCTGAGTCTTTGAGGCTGTTTTCTGTTTGAGTCTGGCTTCAGTCTAATTTAGCAGCTGTGACATCAGAGATTGTAGGGGAGGAACAGCCACACCCACAGGTGAGTTTCCCACCCAGAAACAGAGCGTGAACATCACCTCTGTCTGCGCTGTGTTGGTCACAAGCTTTGTTCTGGGCTTTTAAGTGGAGGGTGGAGCTTGTGAGTGATGGAAGCTGAGAGCGGTGTTTGCACATGCTCAGTGTGACAGGATGTTGGCTGCTGTGTTTGCACATGCTCAGTGTGACAGGATGTTGGCTGCTGTGTTTGCACATGCTCAGTGTGACAGGATGTTGGCTGCTGTGTTTGCACATGCTCAGTGTGACAGGATGTGGTCTGGCTGCTTTTGCACATGCTCAGTGTGACAGGATGGGCTGCTGTGTTTGCACATGCTCAGTGTGACAGGATGTGGCTGCTGTGTTTGCACATGCTCAGTGTGACAGGATGGTGGCTGCTGTGTTTGCACATGCTCAGTGTGACAGGATGTGGCTGCTGTGTTTGCACATGCTCAGTGTGACAGGATGTTGGCTGCTGTGTTTGCACATGCTCAGTGTGACAGGATGTGGCTGCTGTGTTTGCACATGCTCAGTGTGACAGGATGTTGGCTGCTGTGTTTGCACATGCTCAGTGTGACAGGATGTTGGCTGCTGTGTTTGCACATGCTCAGTGTGACAGGATGTTGGCTGCTGTGTTTGCACATGCTCAGTGTGACAGGATGTGCTGTGTGTTTGCACATGCTCAGTTGACAGGATGTTGGCTGCTGTGTTTGCACATGCTCAGTGTGACAGGATGTGGCTGCTGTGTTTGCACATGCTCAGTGTGACAGGATGTGGCTGCTGTGTTTGCACATGCTCAGTGTGACAGGATGTTGTCTGCTGTGTTTGCACATGCTCAGTGTGACAGGATGTTGGCTGAAAGCTGAATGCTCTGTGGTTAGAAGTGATGTCACACATTAGGATAACTGTGCTCGCTCTCTGTCAGAGTAACAGAGAGCGAGCACTTTGACCACATGACCCTCAGTACACAGCATGATGTCAGCTGTAAACAGGAAGCAGAGAAGCAGGACTGAGGTAAACCTCTGAGGGGTCAAACTGAGACTGAGCTCCAGATGTTTCCACATGTTTCTGCTCTGTGTGTGTTTGATGATTATTTCAGGTATAGATGATGGAATATGACCAGTCTGATGTCAGCCTGCTTCTCTGACAGCGCCTCACCTCTCTGTGCTGCCCCCTGCTGGCTCTGATCATTACTGACTGAGTCCTTGCTGCCACTTTATTAGGTACATATGTCTGTGAAGGTTCTCAGTCATCCAGGTCATTCGTAGTCAAAGGAGCTTGCAAAGAAAAGCGTCTGGACTTCTTTAAGTTACTTGAAGACGTTTCACCTCTCATCCGAGAAGCTTCTTCAGTTCTAAGGTCAAATGGTGGAGAGTCCCAGATTATACACCCAGTGGGAGTGACCCCCCACAGAGGGACAAAAGGACCCCCTGATGATCCTCTAATCGCCTGAGCCAAGGTGTGAAACTGGGTGTGGGTTTATTAGGTACAGCTCACTAACACAGGCTCAGACCTGCTTTGCCTTCAGAGCTGCATTAAATCTTCATGGCTCAGATTCAGCGAGGTGCTGGAAACATCCCTCAGAGTCATGTGATCAGTGACGTCTGCGTCAGCACTGACAGAAAAGTGAATCCACATAAACAGGATATATAAATATAGTAATAATTAGGGATGCACCGATACCACTTTTCTGGAAACGAGTACGAGTACTTGCATCTCAGTACTCGCCGATACCGAGTACTTAATAAAAACATGATTTAAATGTACAGGTAACAGCTTTAGTCCTATAATTTAACAAAAGTTTAAACAGTGACAGTGCAACTCAAGTATTGTTTTCAGTTTATTGTAAACTCTGCCGCTTTGGACAACACAAGGGGCATTAATAAACATCTTTGCTTTTTAGTGCACAATATTTGAATAAACTAACAACATCGACCGACATTGAACTGTGGCAGTCAGTGCAGCTGAGGTAGGTATTAACATCAAGTCTAAGACGACTTAAAATGCCCAACTATTTTCCGTCCCACTGCTGTAGCATCAGCTATGCTCCTCTGTGCTAATAAGCGTGGGTAAATGAGCGTGGGTAAATGAGCGTGGGTAAATAAGTCGTGGGTAAATAAGTGTGGGTAAATAAGGTGGGTAAATGAGCGTGGGTAAATAAGTGTGGGTAAATGAGGTGGGTAAATGAGCGTGGGTATAATTGAAGCGGGGATGAGGTAAGATAGAGCGTAGAAAATGGTCCAGTGATATTGGGACGTTAGAGCATGGGTAACATGAGCGTGGTCATGACATGAGCGTTGCAGGTGATATAAAGATCAAATTGCCTGGGTAAAATAAGTGTGGGTAAATGACTCGAGGTTGGGCAAATTAAGGAATAGGCGTAGGTAATAAGCGTGGGTAAGGTAAATGAGCGTGGGTAAATAAGCGTGGGTGAACTCTTTGTACTCGCTGTCGTGTTGGGATTTTAGGTGCTTGATTAAATTACTTGTGTTAAATGCGCTACCTTTAGAGCCTCCTCTGGACAATTTCGCTGAGCACAATTTGCAGTCCGCCTTTGTTTTCGCGTCTTCGTTCACTTTGAAATAGTTCCACACGGCTGATATGTCTCGCCTCGCCTTCTCCCAGCTCTGAGCTGTGCCGGGGCCTGGGGGCGGGCACTCGGGGCCTGGGGGCGGGCACTCGGTGCCTGTGATTAACCCCTTACATGCCGCTCAAACATAGACAGGTCTCAGACCGTGGTATCGGTCCTCGGTATCGGGGGACTTTTAACGAGTACTTTAGAAAATGTGGTATCAATGCCGATACCACATACCGGTATCGGTGCATCCCTAATAATAATAATAATAATAATCAAATGCTGATTTTCATCTGTTCAGCCCTTTGTCTGAATGCTAATGCAGCTGTGTGTGTTTGTAATGACAGTAAATAAATGTCCGACTTACAGCTCCTGCTTTACTGCATTAAAGTGATCAGATGACTTCAGCACTTTGACATGGATGGTAGTGAAAGCAGGAAATGACAAATGTAGCACAGCAGCAGTGTTTACAATTGGGTGACACACAGAACTCTGGGATGAACATCATTCATAGAACAGCCTTCCACAGCTTCTTGTGCACATCCTCTCACTCCAACCGTTTGGATGGATTTGCATTACGAGATGCCCAACATAGACTAAAATGAGTTAGGGTCAGGAGGTGCAAAGGTCAGAGCTCCTGTGGGTTCTGAGGGCGGCCTCACGCTGGAGAAAGGATGAGGAGGAATCTGTCTGACTCTGAGCCTGTGTTTGGGACATGAACACATCAGCACTGCTGTCAGTGAGCCTAACGACAGCCGTTAGCATCATTTCAGTGTTTCAGTCATAAAAACACTTCCTGTCACTGTGGTGGTTACAGTGACATCATGCAGTTTGTGCTTTGACCTCCAGAGGGCGACAAATCAGCACAGACAGAGAGCTCCATTCAAACTTTGCTGCCATCAGGAATAATTCTTCAAATATAATCATCAGTGTTTGAGCAGTTATGATATCAGGGACAATCTAGACATGTGTGACAATACTGAACATGTCACATGACACACCTCAAACATCATGTGATCCACTCTCAGTCTGCACTTTCATTCATGACTTCAACAGGTTGAAATGAGCTTTGAAGAAACATTCAGTGAAATAAATCTTTCATGGATTCATGTGAGCAGCAGATGAACTTTGTACCAACAACATCTTCAATAACAGAGTCTGAATGAAGCTCAGGTGTTGATGCTGCTCACTGATTGGACGCTTGCTTTCAGCTCTGCTCTCAGTCTTTACTGCACAGGTGAAGGTAGAAAGTGTGACTGGATCTATAGACTGGAAACAGAGAAACATGCTGAACATTTGAAGCTTTGCAGCAGAAATGTTCATGTTACAAATACAGCAGAGCTGATCTGGGATCAGTGTGTTCACACCTGCAGCTACAACAAGGTTTCATGTCTCCACACGTCAGCATGTGAACTTTACTCTGACTCAGTCTGAGCAGTCAGACGGCATATTTTTAAAGTTAACACATCAGCACACACAGAGCTGAGCCCCTCCCACCTGTGCTGAGTTTCAGGTGGAGCCCCGCCTCCTTCCAGGAAGCAGCTCACCTGTGTGTCCGTGTTTAGTGTCCAGGTGTGGAGTGGAGCTTGTTGTTGGTGTGTGAAGAAACTGTAAGTTTGCTTCGTTTCCTCCTTTAACAGTTTGTCTTTAGGAACTTTACTGTTTGTTCAGCTCGTGTTTGATTTCTTCACACAACAAACTGTGTGTGTTTGTATTTCCGGTCTCTCCATTAAAGTCAGTGTGTAATGTTTTCCAACAAGGCCGAGTGTCTCTGCCATTTTCTGGGCTTGTGTGATCAGAGTCCGGGAATCAGACTAAACACACTGAATGTGGCCTGAGCTCAACCGGAGAGCCGCTGAGCTCCGGATGTTTTTATTTACAGCACAGCAGGAGACAGAGAGCGCACTTTGTAAATGAATACTTCGTATAGATGTGTGTTAGATACAGGTTCAACATGTCGGTCTTAAAAATACTGCGTCACAAACTGTTGGCTCCTCTCCAACAGGAAGAAGTGTTACAAAACACACAAAACTGAAACTCAACTTAGAACTAGAACAGCTAGATCTGAAACAAGTTAAAGTAGAAATAAAAACACAAACTAAAACTAAATTATTGAGAATGATCAATGAAATGATTTTGGAAAACTGATTAACATTTTACAGGAAATGGCCTGTTAGTGTTGTTAGTTTGGCTAAAAAAAAAAAGACTGAGCCACTGCTTTCAAAAAGTTCAGTTTTTATCATAAAATCTACATTAATCTACGTCAGTCCAGCCTCTGACCCCGTAAATATATAATAAATAAAAAATCAAATATAAACTGAAACAAGCAAACTCACCGTGGAAACTAACTGAAACTAAACAGAATTAAAAACA